>NC_041397.2:193157089-193457089 GCF_900747795.2 Erpetoichthys calabaricus
TTTCATGCAACTAAAAAGGAAATAAATTCTGTCAAAGATACTTTCCCCCGGTATTATTTTGTGTCAAAGGAACATTTGAAAACATTTTAAGATTCTAAAATCAAAACTAGAGCAATACCTTCTACCAAAAGCAATATTAATGCCACAAAACATGACACCATATATTTAAAGTTTATAACGGTGGAAGGAATCTGGACGCTCACTGCGCACTTATCGTGCATATGGATATAAAATTTTGTAATTAAGAAGCCGATATTCAATGCTGAAGCACAAAGTAGAACACAATTTTGCGTAATTTATGGATGTCTGAGTTACGTTATCTTACTTTACTTACACATTAGATGTCAATTTATACAAGAAATCAGCAACACATTTTTCTGAAATTTTTATTTAAAGCTGAAATTAATTTTAGAAATGTAGCATTCAAGGTACTGAATCCTGACTCATACTGTACTTGTAGTGATTTCAGTTTATTTTAAATAATAAACTGAATGGTAGCCACCTAAATTAAAAGTAACGACATTTCATTTTTTTATCTTAATTTAATAAACTTCCTATTAACAAGCTCAGTCTGTTGTACCATAGTTGAAATAAAACTATTCAATAAAGCTGAAAAAAACACCATAAAATATGTGCACAAACTATGCACATACCGTATACAGAAATTCCTTCATTTATTCATTTTTCACTGCCAGGTCGTATTGGCAACAGTCTTAGCAGTGAGGCCCGTACGTCCCTTTCCCCAGCCACACTTGCCAACTTATACTGTGGGATCTCAAGGTGTTCCAAGGACATTTGGGAGATATAATCCTCCCAGCAAGCCTTGGGTCTTCCCCAGAGTCTCCTCCTGTATGGTCACACCTGAAAAACCTCCACAGCAAGGCCTCCAGGAGGCATCCATATCAGATGCCCGAACCCCCTCATTTGGGTCCTCATGATACGGAGGGTCAGCAGCTTTACTCCAAGCCTCTCCCAGATGTCTGCGCTTCTCACCCTATCTGTAAGGGAGAGCCATATATAGAAATTGTTGTTCTTATTAATAATAATAATAATATAATAATAATAATATATGCAAAGTAATTACCATTCAATTACATTTTTTTAAATAAATTCAAAAATACATTGTAATACTGAAATGAATACATTTGCTTTTATTTAGTAATGTATGAATGACTATAAATTACTCTTTATAAAACTAACATCAATTTACAAAACACCCGCTTGTATTATTCTAATGGGAATTAATTGTTTTATGTCAAGAGTGTATAACAAAAAAATGTAATATTACTTTTTGAAGCAAAATCATTTTAATCACATCAGATAAGAGGATCCATCATTTACCTGTCAATTCTCAATCTTGCGATGCTAAGTGACTTATTGTATACTGTAGACTTGTTGAAGTGAAGGGAGTTTAAGCACTATAGCTAGAGCGCAGTCCTGCTTTATGAGCATTTGTCAGGAGCTTTTAGAAGTTGTGAACTCCCATAGCATTCTTGAACCCGGAATAACACCAATTTATGAAGACTTGACTTTTAGGCCCCACGAGGAGTCTGTGATGTCTTCTTTGGGGAAAGGGCAGGTGTATATTGTAGCTACAACGCAGCACTTTACCTGCCCTAGCAATATCTCACATCCTTCTGTAGACTCACAATAGCCAGGTCTCCCAGGCTGCTCTGCTATCCTTATTATTTAAGCAATGCATGGTTCCATTTTTATAAGAACTGTGAGCTTTCCTGCAGTCTTGAGAAGTTGACACCCCAAATGCTTCATCTCTTTCATGCCAACATCTTGGGCACCTGGCACAAGTGTACAGTTCACCCTGACACAACCTCCCTCCTGCCCTTGCACTTACAATAAGCGGGTTTAACCAATGCCTGATTTCTGTTTCACTATCAGGGCCTTGTGGGGTCTTATTCCAGCCCTGAGTCAGCTCCAGTCCCTTCTTGAGTCTCTTTCTACACAATCTAATTAAATGTATCCTTAACAATTAAGTAAAGACTATGTGACCCAACCATTAATCTTTTCTCTATGCTTTATTTTTAGCCGTAAACGGTTTAGGAGTACATGAGTTTTGAAAACATCTCACATAATCACTCACTGCAGCTTTCTCAACAATGAGCCTGTGAGTGCTCTGCTGAGCTTCTGTCACATGATAGTTGACAGCGATATGCTGCCCAGCCTGTTCTTCATTTCAGCCATTGCTTTTAATGAGATGTTAACTTACATCAGTTGAAATATCTTAATTGGAATGGATGAAGTGGATGTTACAGAGCTAAAATACTGTACAAGCTTGTTAACCTCCATTAACCAATTTTCAGCATTTGCTTTTTTCCCCATTTTAAGGTCACAGGGATCACCAACCAAGACACTGCCTGTGGCAGACAATATAGCGTGAGCAGTGTCCAAGTGAAATTGCAGCAACTCTGTTAGTGGTATTGTTGTATTTAAAAGCAAAAACGTATACTGTACATGCAGTATGTTAAGGAGATTCTGATTTGGAAAGTCAACAATATAAGGACATAGCAGGGCTTTTAGCCCATCATGAACATCAAATCCCATTTATCTGTCTTAAGGAAAATATCATCAAGTAGAGATTTGTTGGATCCCAAATACATTCCTATCTACCACACTGCTTTGCGACTTATTCAGCATATTTATGTCTCTTGGGGTAAAGTAATACATTCAGATGTTAGTGTGAAATTTACCCTTTGTTACAAGCAACAGACTCAGCAGGCTGTTCAAGAGAAGAAGAAAATGAGGAGAACAAGCAAAATCTTAGTTGATGGATAGGCGACAAGTCAAAAGACTTAGAGGTGTAAAGAGGAACAAATGACCAAACTCATAATACAAAGCTAATAATAGAGCCAAAAAGTCCTAACTCCTAAAAGCAACTTTTATGTTTTTGAAGAAATGCAAAAATAACTAGGAGGTTCAAAAAGTGGATGCCAGAAGCTGTATGCTTATATGTCGGGAGGAGATTGACAATCTCCATGTCAAATCACCACCACAGCAACCATAAGCAATATCATACAAATTGCAGATTTGTAATGGAAGTGATCAGAAGAATAATGTCAAAAACTAAGCCGAACTTTATTACCCAGAGTTCATTCCTATCTTTTTCTAAACCCAAAAAATTAAATAAAAATTATTGTCAAAGTATCAAAGCAAAAAGTTCTTTGACCAAGAGTTAAATCTGAGAAGTAAGCACATGCAGAGTAGCTTTGCCAATATCCACAAACTCTGATGTTGATGTGTTTTGAAATGCCAGCTCATCAAACTTCATGTTGTTGGGACTCCAAGGATATATTCCTTACAAGAATCTTTTATGTCTCAACAATGGTTAACTAAAATGGCGGCAAGAATATTGAAACAAGACATTAAATAAAGTGAACTTCCTACAGAATAAAGATATAACCAAGCCAAAATGTTACTCGATGAACCAAAACAAAAATAAGCAATGAAAAAAGAGATGTGATCATTCCACACTAGTCTTGGAATCAGTCCAATCACTCCTCTCTGAACTTTCCATAGGTCTGCTATATCTTTTTTTCTGAATATGGAGACCATAACTGTAAACACTCTTTCAGGAGGCGGTCTCACAGCATTCTCGTCACCATCGGTGATCACTAGAAGTCAAGTATGATGGTCCAGGTGGTTGGTCCTTATTGTGGACCTTCAAATGGCTAAAGAGGACAATTCTAGAACCATCGACTTTCTCCCAGAATGGGAATTGGTGGGTGATGCAGACAGTGGAATGTAGGAGAGCCTTTTTGGAGGTAACACCTTCCTTTCTTTACTGCTGCTTGACTCTGGCAGCCTGTCGCAGATCATCTTTACGGAGCATTGTTCCCCCCCTTAAACTTTGAAATGCTTTTTCCAACCTCCAGGGGCCTGTCGAACAACATTTGGTTCTGAATATAGGATCTGTTTTGGGAGGTATGACAGATGGCCTATCCATCTGAGCTGGTGTTTGATGATGTTGGTGGCAATGCTGAACATATTTGCCTCTTCATTAACATTAATGTTAACCCGCTTTTCTTTCCAGCTGATACATAGGATATTTCACAGGCCTCTCTGGTGGTAGATCACCAGGGCTCTTATAAGCCTAGCATTTTACTACATCAGCAAAAGCTTCCTTGACTCAAGTTTGACAAACTGTGCTATGTAACCCAATCTCCTTTTAGTTTTCTTTACCGCTTCTCTAAACTGTCTGGTCAACCACAACTCCTAAATCCATCTTAGAACATGCACTTTCAAGCTTCAGACCTCCCATTGTTTAATAGGAAGTAAAAATATTACATGTAATTTACACTTTATATTCACTTACACTAAACTTCACCTACCACATGTCTGCTCATGCCTGTATTCTTTGCAGGTCCATCTGTAATGATTTTGCTGACCACAGGATATCTGCCATTTCCCTAGTTGAGTACATTCTTCATGTTTTACCGGGTTCTTACTTTGATTTTTATCCAGATTATTTATATTCAGGCAGCATGAGGAATAAGGTAGAAACCATCCCTGAACAGGGTGCCAGCCTGTCAAGTGGCACACCCTTGTGTTTGGCCAGTTTAGGCTCAGGATTTAAGCTAACGCATCCATCTCTGAAGTATGAGGGTAATCTGGAAATGCTCATACAACACTGACAGTGACAGTGACCACATTGGTCATTTAACCATTGCTGTTGCATTACTGATCCATCATTCATACAGAGTTATGATTTAATTGTGCTTATTGTTGGTGTGAATAGGAACTCACAGCACTTCAGTAGTTGTCAAAACTATCCATGCTTCTGTACATTTTCTAATCTGCTTATACAGTTGAGCATCGTGGCATGCCAGTGATGGACGCCGGGCGTGAAGCAATGCTAAATAGGATGGCAGTCTACCAAAGGACACATTCACACACACACCTACATTCACACTCACGTGTGCTTTTGGAATGGGTGTGTGTGTGGGGGGGGGGGCTGAAATACTCAGAGAAAAAGACACCAAAGGAATGAGCATACAGTCTAGCCATCCTAGGCAGTGGTGAGTAGAAATTCTAATTAATGAAAGATGCCCCCTTTTTTGATGTGTGTTTAAAAAGACCTGGAAATGGAAGAAAATTGTAAGAAAATACTAAATGAAAGTGGAGGATGACATGTGAAGGAGGCTAAACAATTAGAAGTCCTCACAGGAGAGAAGAAATCTGCAACATATCAAAGAGCGTCCTTTGGCCCCGCTTAAAATTATAGCACTGTTAGGGAGAAAGCATTATTAAGTTGGAAAGTCTGTCAGCAGCCAGACACGGACTACCCATGGCCTCTAATAGTCGCTTTGAAGCTGACCCAGATGAGATGGGGCTCTTTGTCAAGACAAAAAAAAAAGATCCAATCTCTTTTGGAAGTAAAACATACATCTTCTTGAACTGCTAAGGTACTGTGTCTGTAAAGGTGCTGACGATTAGCTGGCTTTTTGTTTTTTTCAGTGGTTCCAGCTCTTGCTGCTAATGTTGGTTGTGTGGGTGGGGAGACAGCACTGCCAATCTTTACATTTGGGAAATTTAATCAAACTTCCAAAAACAATTTCCATAGCAATCAGTGAGCTTTGTAGTTTGCATGGTGGCGGGGTGTTTGTCTTGTGCAGCAGTTGACAAAGCGCCGGATACTGTCGAGTGGATATTTCTATTTTTTTTTCCCCTGTCCTAAAACTTCAAGAGCAGCTTGTTCACATTACCACACAAACAAGTTTTCTGTTCTTTGACTGAGATCTTCTGTTTGAACTTTTTTTTTTCAGGCTGACATGATGTCTTTGATGTTTCAGATGATGTCTGAAAGGAACTTAAAAATGATCTGGATATTGTAAGTGAGTGTGCTGTTCCATATGGGAAACAACGATGTGCCCCCAAGAATATTCCTTTAAATATCTTGTTAAAAATGATTCTTAACCTAAATCCTTGAATATTTTATATTTAGAATAATATTATTAGATGGCATTGTGTCCGGGGTTGGTTTCTTCTTTATATGGCTATGCTAGGTCATGATGAATGGGAAGCCATCCCAACAGCATTTGCTGCAGGGTAGGAACCACACTAGATGGAACTCCAATTCATCACAGGGCACACCCACATCTATACCTAAATTCTGATTTTTCATGGTGCCATGAAGTGTGTTTTTCTTGAGGACCACTGAAGAGAGGGAAATAAAAACTCCAAAAGAAAACAAATTCTGGAGAAAATACCTTTCCACTTGCTCTTAATTAAAATTAATATCTTTCAGATCTAAGGGAGCTGACAATCCCACCCTTCTGTAATGCAAGCTCCGGGACTGATGTGTCATACAATTGGTGGCAGCTACGATGTGTACGTAGGCCACAAAAGAAGTGATAGCCAGGAGATGGAGAAAAAAATAGAAAGCTAAAGGCAGTAGCTATCACTTTAATGAAAAGAGGACATTTCAACAGTGCTCAATTCTTCATACTGTTGCCAAAGCAATGCAAAATGCAGAAAAAATGGGCCTGATTTTATGAATAGTGATGATATCAGAACACTGTTAACATCCTAACTTTTAATGCCATTGTATGTAAAGTGAATACAATATATACACACGTCCTCAGCTACTTATTTCTTGTTTTTTTTATTTTGTTCTTTATTTCGCCTTATACAATTTCTTGTATTAGGAATTTGTTAGTTTTCGCATACCCCTTGGGGTCAGAGCGCAGGGTCAGCCATTGTACAGCGCACCTGGAACAATTGAAGGTTAAGGGCCTTGCTCAAGGGCCCATTTTCCTACAGTATATTCCAAAGGAGCTTTTCCTCGATTTTCATTATTTCTTTGCCTCTTTCTATGCCTATCTTATGGCTTGTTATGGTAACATGCACCATGATGTATTTCAAATAACGGAAAGGCAGCCTGCAGTATTATTCCAGATGCTGCCTCAACCTTTAAGCCCTTACACTATACAGCCCCCTACTGCGTCAGCTCCTTAACGTGGCAGAGTGGATTACATGATCAATGATCCCTTGAGCGATGCCTTTGGGAGATGTGCACTCCTGATAATGCCACCTATGGCGGTGAGGTTAGATGTGTGGTCCTGACTAAGACTGACTCAACCATGCTCATCCCACCAAGAATCCATCCAAAGTAGCTCTGAGGCTAAGGATCTGTGCTGGTATCCCGAAGGTTGCCGGTTCGAATCCCCGTCACTGCCAAAAGAGATCCTACTCTGCTGGGCCCTTGAGCAAGACCCTTAACCTGTAATTGCTCCAGAGGCACTGTACAATGGCTGACCCTGTGCTCTGAACCCAAGGGGTTTGCAAAAACTAACAAATTCCTAATACAAGAAATTGTAGAAGGCGATATAATGAAAAAAAAAAACTGGTACAACTTCCTGCCGTCCCTCGTCATCCTGCACACGGCTTGCCACGTGGGGTTCTAATAGGAAGTGAAGTGGTGTGATTGAGGATTTATAACTTCTTTGCACAGACTCTTCCACCAAAAGCAAATCTGCATCCTAGAAGCATTCCACATCTATTGCCTGCACAAGTTTCTGGGCACCACTGTGATCCCACACACTAAAATTCTGGGATGCTACTCATCATTCAGCATTGGTGCCATGCTGCTCAGCCGTGTCTTCTGCCAGACTGGACAAGTTATCCGTATGGATGGTCTCAGCTTCCCTTCCTCTATGGTGAACTCGCCAAAGGATCTGACCCTGCGGTGGCCCAAAGAAACACGGGAAGGACCACTTGACATATTCTCTCAAGACTTGCTCCATTCCACATTGGCAACTGAAGATACTGAAACTAGACATCACATGCTTTGGAGATGGAAGGACTCCATCACTTTGAACAACAACAGACCCATCAACAAGAGGAGAAGAGAGCGACAAGACATCTCTGTTGATGCCATCCTGCTGCATCAGGGAGGAGGGGGAAATTCCCCCACCCATCATGCCCTCGGAATTGACCTGCACTCCCACCAGCATACACACAGGAAGGGAAGTGACATTTACTGTACACTTAATTGAGCAAATGAGGATTTGTGTTAAATGAGATGACGGTGTAATTTTATTTACACTTTAGATGTGGAGAAAGTAAACAAAAAAATCTAGGATTAATATATAAGTAAATGAACGCCAAAGAAGTGTATTCTACAAGACTGGTATGGCATGAACCCGATTCTGTTTTGTCACACTGCAGTGGTTTACGAAATGAATGAATGTCAGTATTCTAAAACCCTGTCAGTTCAGATCCTAAGACTTAACGTCCTGCAGAATGTGTTCATGTGAATGCAGTACCGATAAAGAATATGTTTGCCCTTTTTGATAATTTTGGGTTTATTACAAGAGCCGCTTTAGTCAACCTTTTTTTTTTTTTTTAAATGTGTTGCTTGGGCTATTTAATATTTTGAGTTCTTCTTTTAAAATGGACTGAAAATCATACTGATGAACTAAACTAAAGGTTGGTTTTGCATTTGCAGAAACAGTTTTAAACATCAAAGACTTTTAGAAGATATACATGGTATCACTTCAGAATAGGGGCTTTAAGGGCTTGCTATTGTTCCCAGTGCCGTGTAACACAAACAAGGCTTTGTTAAGATCTTGTTAGGTGGCAGTAAGTGACTAATACATGCACTTTAGTCGCCCCCATACTAAATTGTCATCACTGCTTTGTGAAGCTCATGAAGCCCAAACAAAGTGTGTGTGTTAAGGTCTTGTTACAAAGTGGTAATTGACTAATAGATGCACCCAAGTTGCCCCTATCCTGAAGTGTTACCAAATACGTTTTGCCAACACAAATCTATCATATCCTATTAAGATTCTTTTTGTACTCTTCAGGCATTTTCCCCTACAGGCCTCTAAGACAGGAAATAAGGGGTCAGTTGCAGTGTGCCTTGAGCTCGGGATGATGTTGTGGTCTTAGTGTGTATTGACAGTACCAAGACTAACCTTTCGGGTTTAGCGCTGTTGTACTATACCTCAGAATTGTGGATTAGCAGTGGACCAAGACTAAGACAAGTGCAGTGGGCTTCTTGCAGTTGGAGAAAGGGAACGAAGTTGCAAACTAACTTAGACCACCTTGTGAGCAAGTTTAATGAACTTAGTACGGTGGATAATGTTACAAAATTAATTACGCCACAGATCACACAGATTGCTACGGCATGGTCATTAATAGGCACAAATGTGCCATTAAAAATTATGGAAATCATATTTTATATTTGGACTGATGTATATTGTAATACCGAATCAAATATATTTACATTAATGACAGAATGAGACAAGCGAAGCATGGAAATATTTACATTGTGTAATATAAGAAAGGATGAGTCTCCCATAGTATGAGCTGACATTTCATCGTGTAAAAGAGTATCTTCAGTGCCAAAATGGCAAGCCTGCAGAGTCGCTAACAGAATTCCACCTAGTGCAGCTGAGGTAAGAAGTCATTTTAAGCCATGGAAGGAGCAAAGGATTCATTTTGGCACTTGGTGCCAGCACTTCAAGACATTTAACCATTAATTTTCAGTAAAAAGATGCATAGCTGGAGTCCCTAATTAAGAAATTGCTCAACTACCGGTTTGGAAAGTGTGTATTGAAAGATACTGTTAGTTTCTTGAGATGAGTCCATTTGGGGTACTTTCTTCCATACTGTATTCCTTTGGAGTATCAGGGAGATGTCTTTGTGGGTGTCCTCCAGATCAAATATGAGATCTCTCACAATACATATTATAAAGTGCTTGTGCTCTTCTGTGAAGTGTACACTGCGATGAGAAATTCTTTTCAAATACTGTATTGTTGGACCTCTAGGTATAGTGCCCTCCATAACACGGCCCCATCATTTCAGGGCTCCATAATGTTTGGGACATAACAATGGTTGGTATATTAAAACAGTAATATTTATGATTTGTTGCATATCTCTTGCATGCAATGACTGCTTGAAATCTGTGATTCATAGACATCACCGGGTGCTGAGGATCTTCTCTGGTGATGTTCTTCCAAGAATCTGCTTTAATATACCAACCATTGAGATGTCCAAAACATTATGGTGCACGTGTAGAAAAGGTGGTGTCACTTCTACTAGGTGTGACCAAAATGTTTTCAAATATCCTTAAATTATAGTTCACAATGTGCATTTTAATTGTTTGATTTGTAATTTTTAACTGTGGAGCAGAGAGGTAAAAGATAAAATGTGTCTTTGTCCCAAACATTATCAAGGGCATTGTATTGCATATGCTTTGGTGAGTATTGGATTAATTTGGTTATTAGGAAAAGTCGGGTGCCTAATGAATGACAATTGGGACATGAGTTTCTGCAAGACCCCCAAAGGCCCCAGGGTGTCACATACATGGATTTACAATTTTAGGAACATCACATATAAAAACAAAATGAGCCTGGGAGTCAAACCCCTTGTGGATTTAAGCAAGCAGCCACTTGAACATTACATTGAGGTGGGGGCAATCTAATTTATAAGTAACTGCATACAGGTATTGTGTGGAAGAACACAAGATGAAAACAGAAACAGAAAAAAGCCAGCATTACTTTTTTCTTACATATGCCATGGACCCTTGGTGACTGGGGCCCCAGGGTGTGCACCGCCCAGGCCACCTGGATGACAGATCCTTCCACGAGTTACACAGAGACAATTATGCTACAGATATTACTCTACTAACTTGTACCTCTCGTCATCATTACTTTCTGTAAAGGGATTTCTGAGTCACACAAAGTGAATAATATTTACAATATTTACAATAATGACAGCCTATCTAGTGTAGCTTGACGATTGCAATTATAATTATAACTTGAGGACAAGTTATGAGGACATATTTTTCCCTGTACTCTGTCTCTTTAAAATGAGAGGAATGTGTAGCAGCACTCTGTTAATTGAAGTAGGGAGAGATGTTAATTGCCAGCCCGCCACCATTAACTGGCAATCAGTCAGCTAGCTGAGCAAACCGAGGAGAAACACAAAACCAAAACAAGACTAGCTGTGGATTAGTTAAGTTGGTACTGATCTTCTTCTGGGCGGCATGGTGGCGAAGTGGGTAGCGCTGCTGCCTCGCAGTTAGGAGATCCGGGTTCACTTCGTTCGTGGGTGTGTGTGTGTGTGTGCGCGCCCTGCTGTAGGCTGGCGCCCTGCCCGGGGTTTGTTTCCTGCCTTGCACCTTGTGTTGGCTGGGATTGGCTCCAGCAGACCCCCGTGACCCTGTAGTTAGGATATTACGGGTTGGATAATGGATGGATTCCGTACTACTTAGTCTGGTCGATACCCTGCTAGTATGGTACTATCTCAGGTACACTGCATCTGACTCATGAAGCTCAAAAGAGTGCATTGATGTTTCATTATTGCCTACATTTTAAAAGATAAACAATACAAAATAGAAATGTTTAACTATTGATGCTGTTTATAAGTAAAAATAGTCCACTCAATTTACAGTTGTTATGTTTATAAGGAATGTGAGGTGAATTTGATCTTGGATTGTTTCATATAGGGAGTTGGAGAAAGTTAAGGATGTTAAATTTTGTCTTTTAATACAAACAATAGAGATAAAGACATTTTTTTGCAAATCAATTCTAACTCTTCCATTAAGGAGTCCTAATCACAGTGGGGGAAAAAAACAGGATTTGAGTTTTCTTTACCAGAGAAAACCACAAGGGGGCACTCATGGCTTTAAAAACATTATTCGGTTTTGAGTCTTGATTCCATGATTTGTTTCTTTTACTATATGCTAAAGTTCAATTAAATGAAAAATGTATTTGTATTGTGCATGTTATGAGTTAATAAGGATTGTGTGAGCAGCTAAATTCTGCCATTCAGTGAAACAAAATCTTTAGTTACATTTATTGTACTTTCTTCACAATCTTGAAGCAAATATTTCACACTTAGACACTGGCATATTATTCTCCTCTCTCTCTCTCTATATTGTCATAGATGGCCCCGGCTGGGATGCCTCTGCCTTGGGAGGACTGGTGTGCAAGTGTGGACAGAGCATCACCTCCCACGGAATGCTAGAGGGCAGCCTCCCTGGATGGCAGCGATACCTCGGACTACCTCAGGGCTTCATGGGAATTGAAGTTTGTTACAGCCCTGTTGGGTTACTTTTGAGCCACTGAAATGAAGGGATTGTGTTAAAAAATGCTTTAGTTGCCTCACATTTTTATGTAATCATTTTGTTCACCCCACTGAATTAAAGCTGAAAGTCTGCACTTCAACTGCATCTGAGTTGTTTCATTTAAAATTCATTGTGGTAATGTACAGAACCAAAATTAGAAAAAAGTTGTCTCTGTCCAAATATTTATAGACCTAACTGTACATATATTGCATAGTTTACTGTCAAATAATGCAAAGAGTACACGACATGTGTTTCACCCTAATTCTGGGCTCATCAGGCGTACACACTCACAGCACCCCCTCGGTCGTCAGCGTCAGAGGCGAAGCCTCTTTACGTTTATATATATATATATATATATATATATATATATACACAGAGTGGCGCATGAAAAGCCGAACCATCTCCAACTCCAACATCGACATACGTTTCTTAGCCATACACGAAACGAGCAACGGGACCCAATTCTTTTTGCAGTTTGGAACTGACCCAGTCTTACACCACTTCTTCACCAACTTGTGAATACTGTTCTTAGCTGGTAGGTTTATCCCAGGAAACTTCTGTGCGAAAATGTCCCGCATTTCCTTAAAAGAACTGGTAGACACATACGCCTCCACTATTCCAATCCTCTGTTGCAAAGAATACATCTTCTGGATCTCCTTCACGCATGTCTATACCCACTGGTTCACAGCTTCCTTACTTATCCACAGTTGGGGCTGCTGACCCCGTCACAACAATGAAGTTCCGCTATCATGATGGCACCCGCCTGTATAATAGCTTGAGCTAGCCGGTTAAAGATGGTTCGGTTTTCTGTGTGCCACCATATATATATATATATAATATATATATATATATATATATATATATATATATATATATATATATATATATATATATATATATAATATATATATATATATATATATATATAATATATATATATATATATATATATAATATATATATATATATATATATATATATATAATATATATATATATATATATATATGTAATATATATATATATATATATATATATAATATATATATATATATATATATATATATAATATATATATATATATATATATATATATAATATATATATATATATATATATATAATATATATATATATATATATATATATATATATATATATATATATATAATATATATATATATATATATATATATATATATAATATATATATACATATATACATATCTACATATAGACATATATATATATATAATACCCGCGCTTCGCAGCGGAGAAGTAGTGTGTTAAAGAGGTTATGAAAAAGAAAAGGAAACATTTTAAAAATAACGTAACATGATTGTCAATGTAATTGTGTTGTCATTGTTATGATTGTTGCTGTCATATATATATATATATATATATATATATATATATATATATATATATATATATAATATATATATATATATATATATATATATATATATATATATATATAGCAAAATACCCGCGCTTCGCAGCGGAGAATTAGTGTGTTAGAGAGGTTATGTAAACATATATACAGTAATCCCTCGCTACTTCGCGGTTCACTTTTTGCGGATTCACGACTTCGCGGATTTTATATGTAAGCATATCTAAATACATAACGTGGATTTTTCGCTGCTTCGCGGGTTTCTGCGGACAATGGGTCTGTTTACTTGCTTCCTCAGTTGGTTTGCCCAGTTGATTTCATACAAGAGATGCTATTGGCGGATGGCTGAGAAGCTTACCAATCAGAGCACGCAGTTAAGTTCCTGTGTGCTGTTGATTGGCTCAGCGACGGAGTGTTGCATTAACCAGGAAGTCTCATCTCACTCATTCATCATTAACGTGCTAATGCTTCAGGGGCCGTGTCCAAGAACCAACAGAACATGCAAATGATTGCAGAAAAGGTAAAAGTTTTGGATATGTTGAAGGAAGGGAACAGCTACACCACTGCAGGACATCGATTCTCTTTATTTAAAAAGGAGGAAAAGCATATAAGATCTACGGCCGCAGTGTCCTTTAACCAGGGTGCAAAACGAGTTGCAAGTGGACGTGATAAGGCAGTAGTCTGGATGGAATCTGCTTTAGGAATCTTTGCAACAAGGTCGACGACGTCATGACCGCCTACAAGCTGCTACGTGTACTTCGCTATACAGTAAGTGTAAACTTATCTACCAATTTCATATTGCTTAGCAGTTGTCCCTGTTTTTAATAGAGTAAATGGTGGGTTGTAAACAATACAGGGAGGGTTTAAAAACGTCCAAATACACGTTAAATAATTAAATAAATATAGTGTCCCTACTTCGCGGAAATTCAGTTATCGCGGTCGGCCTTGGAACCTATCTCCCGCGATAAGTGAGGGATTACTGTATACATAAACATATATATATATATATATACATATCTACATATACACATATCTACATATACACATATATATATATACATATATATATACATATACACATCCACATATTTATACATATATATATATATACACATACACACATACATACACACACACACACATACATATATACATATACACATACAGACACATATATATACATATACATATTTACATATCTACATATATATACACATATATATACATATCTACATATATATATATAGACATACATATATACATGCATACACATACATCTATCTATCTCTAAATCCCCGCGAAGTACTGCTTTTAAATTTTTATTAAGAAGAAAAGAAAACCTTTTTAAATTGAGGGAAAATATACCAATAACAATTTGTTAAGGATCTGTTTTTTTGTGAAGTTGCCTTCACACAGCCTCTCCGCTGTTTTATAAACGAACGCCGTATAAGGTCTTCCTTTTTCGTTGCATTGCCAACGGAAGCAGCCTTTTTATTTAATCCACGGGTTGTCTGCTGTTTTTTTGTTCGTTTATTACGATTGTTATAGTTCTGTTTGTATACCACGTTGTCAGTTCAGCACTCCGGTTGTAATATGACCAAGCCGTGCAAGCACACTCTTGAGAATGCAACGTATAATTGTACAGGAGAAAAGCAATCTTGCCTCAAATCAATGGCAACCTTTTGTAGGTCTATGAACTTAATTTAAACTTTAGGTTTACACGGTGCTTTGTTTCCGACGTGCTGCGTTCAGTCGATGTTGCAATGTCCACGGCTTTATTTAATGTTAGCTAAGACCCGGCACTTAAAAGTTTCTCGCTACAGCAATTTTTAATCCGTTACAAAGTCATCCAAAGTCTCGTTTATACCTCGTGTCTTCTCATTAAACTTGTATCTCGCGAATATGGTATTGCAAACAGCAGCGGGAGCGTTTCTCATTAAACTTGTATCTCGCGAATATGGTATTGCAAACGGCAGTGGTAGCGTTTCTGTAAACTTAATTTAAACTTACGTTTTACACCGTGCTTTGTTTCCACAGTATCGAAGTGATCACTCGTGCTGCATTCAGCCAGTTCACGTGAGCCGCTCTCTTGTGCCTTCTCAATTGTGTAATGAATGTTTTCTTCAGCGCTCTTTGGGGCTCTTCCTTGTTTTCAGTTCACGTGATTACGTAGGAGGCGTGATGATGCGATACGCGACTCCGCCTCCTCCATTGCAGTATATGGACAACAAAGAGGTTCCAGTTATGACCATTACGCGTACAATTTCGAAATGAAACCTGCCTAACATTCGTAAGTAAGTTGTAAGGAATGAGCCTGTCAAATTTCAGCCTTCCACCTACACGGGAAGTTGGAGAATTAGTGATGAGTGAGTGAGTCAGTGAGGGCTTTGCCTTTTATTAGTATAGATATAATATACAGTATATAAATAAATAGATATAAACAAAAAAAATTATCTGCAATGTAATGTGATCTAACTATCTTAAATCTCATTATTTCAGCTCAGGTTTGTAGGGGGCCAGAGTCCCAGCAGCATTTATATTTTATTCAAACACTTATCTTACAGTTATAAAAATTTAAAATACAGACTGAACTTTAAGTAAATTGATTGATTGATGTCTCTATGAGAGCTATTCGGTTGATCTACGCTCACCTAATATTGCCTTGGTGCAGCTGGATGAACTTGTTGAAGGTGATCAAAATATTTCTGACAACAGCTGTCATTTTCGTCCATGTGGCTCACATCATATGACATTTCTTCTGTAGATCTTTATTTTTTGAATGTTTCTTAATTTCTTTAAGGCCAATACTCTGATTTTGTTACTGTTGTTTTTAGTAAATCAATTTTTATATGTCATTGTAAACATTCAGAGAAAATATTGTTGGTTGGGTGGCAAGCCATGTGTGCACCTTGGGCATGAGGGGTGAAGGGTAACTTTACTGTAGTTGGTTTTCTGCTTCATCGACAGTTACTGTTATCCCACTGAAAATCAGACTGTATCTGTGTTCAGGGTTATCTTCATCAGTTGATGTGAATGCGTAGTCCAATCAGTCTTCTTTAAAGACACCTTAAAGCTGCTTTTGAAGATGTTACTTATTCATTCACAGTTTGTTGCACAAAATTCCTTCTTTGTATTCTGCTGACAGTCTTTGATGTGTGCCTGCACTTTTTTGACCTTTAGTACACAAAAATCAGATTGCTGCCCCTCTTATTTTCTTTGGTTGAGGTTGTAAGGGAAAAGGCCATTGTTGAATGCACTTCTGATAAAAGACATCTGAACAGACAAGCCCCCAGTAAAAAAAAAAATCATGGAGGTTCTGCACTTAGAGCTGTGAACAAATTTGAACTTTCTCTCATATGATTATAATGTAAAGTACAGGAGCCACGAATTCCCAAACCCAGCCCGCTGAGTTAATACACAGTGGTAGAGTAATACATTTAATGCTCGTAACAACTGATGCCTGCCCGTCCCCTATGGGACATAGCTAACGTGGCAGTCATTCTATCTGTTCCAGTGGCAGCAGCTCACTTGCTTTGGTTTCTTTCTGCCTTCAGCCTCATGTTTCTCCTTCCGCTCCAATTATTTTTCATCTTATCAGGCTTTTGTCAGGCCATGTGGTGTGGTGTCTAAACCATTAGACTCTAAATCACAAAGTTGCAGGTTCAGTTCATGTCTTTCACTCTCTGTGTGACTCTGTGCAAGTAACTGTCCTCTGAAAATATATCTGAACAATTTTATGCCATGCTGAGCTGCTAGGTTGACTTTATACAGGTTTCAGGAAAAAGATACCATTATAAGTTGTCAGTCTCAATCTTTTTCCTGCAAATGTTCAGAATCCTCAGTGTTATGCCAGCTCTTTACAAATCTCCAGGGAGTTTATTTTAGGATCACCCAGAAATACAAATGGTGGTGTAATGATGCTGCCTGACTTCTGTCACCCCCTACTTAACAGACTTGATCTCCAAGTAAAATTAAGATAAACTACCCGTTGGAATTCCTGTCTAGTCAGACATTTGATCCTTTTGTTAGCACCTGTAGGACAAGACATATCAAAAAAAAATTTTGTAGCAACACATAAGGCCATCAAGGATGGGGAAAATTTCGGTGTTGTTTGTGCATAGGTGCTGCCACCAGTGGGTGTTGATTCTCATCACTCTTCTGCTGCCTAAAAGCCAAGAGATCTTTTTAGGAGTCCTGTGTCAGTATTTATCAAACGTTATAGAGTAGGCAAACAGGCTCCGAAATCTCAGGGCGACACAAATTTGGTCCTACTCTTAGGAGTAAGAGCATTTTATCAATTTTCCTAATTTAGGAAACTCCTCCTAACTTTACCAGGATTTAGGAGAGCTCATGAGCTGTCCAAACTCACTAGGGGCTACCAGAAGATGGCATTCAGGCAGAGATCTGCACACACACTCCAGGAAAGGCAGAATATTTTGGAAACTGTTAACTACAATGAACTCAATAAAAGATGCCAATTTGACAGAGATGGTATAATATTTATAATATATCTTGTACATCATGTGATTTGTCCATCTTAAATGGAGAAGCCATGTGCTGTCATACAGAAATAAAAGTGTGTAAAATGGGTTAATCGCAACTTTGCTATAGCGGTGATTTTGGTATGTCACAGTCAAACATTTCTCGAATTTTGTACCAAACTTTAAATGCCCTTGAAAAGTAATACAAAGATTTATACATTTCCCCACCACACCAAGTAGGGAATGTTAAAGTAAGCTGCATTCATGCAAATCACTGATTTCCTGGTGTGACCGAGGGCACGCACATACAGGTCATTGTCCTAAATATGGTAGAGTATGCATATGTGAATCACATGCAGAATCACACTATCAACACACTCACGTGGTCATGGATGCAAACTCTACTGTAGTAGCCAACATATTACCCCGAAGATAGGTGGGGATGGATGGGTGATTCACAACGAAATGTCACACAGTTACACTGAGCTCTACATTCCCATGAGCCCCTGGAACATACGCTTTATACTTCACAAGCCCTGAAAGGTTTAAAAAGGAAGGCAAAGACTCAAAGGGCATTGGATATAACCTTAAATTGTTTTTCTTTTTTTGTAACACTCTCTTTGTTGTCATGTAAAGCACTTTGAGCTACATTATTGTATGAAAATGTGCACCGCAGTGGATAAGGGGCATCAAGAAGAAAGGCATGGCATATGATTCTTCAAGATGATTGGGATCACTAGAAGAGTGAAAATGACTTCAGAAACAGTGTTGAAATATCTGTGGTTAGTTTCAGTAACTGCTACTTTAAAAGGCGTTTCTTGTGCTCATAACAATTGGAAAGTGATTCTTCTTCTTCTATTTATTGTTAAATAATCGGGATTTACTCACATTTGGTGTGTGTGTGTGTCTCGTTCTTTCCATCTCGGTGCTGAAAGGCAATTGTTGCTGTCTCTCATCTCCTTTTTGATTTCCTTGTCTCACCCCTTGTCTGTCTATTTTGTTTCTGGTATATCAAACCGTCACCATTCTGCCTCTGCAGTCTTTAATTGGGACGTTTACTTCCCTTTTTTGGTTATCATTTCTAACATATACCTCAAAGAACATGCTTTTCAACCAAGGACAGCAATTCAGTAAAACAGACTTGGCATGTTTTTGTTTTATTTATTTCATCATGAAAAGAGTCTGTGATGGGGTTGGGAAAGGCGCCAGACTTAGTTGTCATTTTCTTAGGTTCAACCCCCCAACCTCCACACAAATTCTACATTTCACCATATTATGCGTCACGTGATAGCTGTGTGTGGTATAAACTAGAATTCCAAGCATTAATTAGAGTTTAGTCGGGCAAAATAAGTGACACAGGGCATACCAGTTAGGCCTATACATGTCAATTCTAGCAATCGCCAAATGACTATCTTCATGAATGGTACAAAAAGCAAAAAACTATGAGTAATAAGTGATCCTGTGGTTGAAAACAACTTGTAGTTTGAAGAAGAATAATGAGAATGGAATAGTACAAGAAAACAGCCAGGCCAAATTACATCTGAATTTGACACTGGTGTGTGTAATGTCATCTAAAAATGCCCCAATCATCAGACTTTGTCTCGGACAGGCTTTAACAGTCAAAGAACATGACACTTGTCAGTAGAAAAACAAGAAAGACCTTCTTCAATGGGCACAGAAACATCAGTTGTAAAAAAGCTGCTTGGTTGGACCAATCTGGGTTCATTTTGCATCTTGTTGATTGAAGGATCAGAATTTGGTGGATGGATTATAAGTCCATGTAGCTATGCTGCTTGCTGTTAACAGTACAGGCTGGTAGTGGTGATAAAATGGTTAAGAGATTGGCACACATTTGGACCTCTTATGCCCGCTGAAGAATGTCTGAAAAGCAAGGTGCATTCGAGCATTGTTGCTGACTGTAGTGCTGATAATGCAGAGAGAAGTTGGGGGCTGACACAAGCTGACCTCACCAGGAAGCGCACTGCTCACAGTGTTTATAGACAGGTTCTGCATCACTGACTTATGGTGCTCTCTATTTAGCTCATGCTGCAAAGCACTTAATTCAGTGCCAGATGTTTCGGGTTCACAGCTCAACCCCAGCATTTCACCACAATGCATATCCTCAAACTGAGATGCTTCATGGGGTGAGTCCACATCATTTCATTGGCCAAGTTAATTCCCTCATGGATAAAATTTATGTACTCTTGGATGGACATTTCCAGCAAGATAATGTCACAAGGCATATACTGACACCAAAAAAATGACAGTGTTTTTTATTGGTTTAAATGGCCCATACAGTCCCCAGACCTAAATCATATCAAACATTCTTGGGATCAGACGTAAAGGGCTATTCACAGCAAGACTGTTCAGCTGTCCAAACTGCAGCCACTGCACAACACAGTAATATCTGTAACGTTATGACATTCTTGAACAATGAACCCAGCGTCTTGTAGAATCCATGCCCAGGCAAATTCATGGTTTTCTGATAGCTAAAGGAGGTGCAACACACTACTGGATATGCATACATAATAAACTAACATACTAAAATCGAATAGGCTGAAACAAACTCCACATTTTTCTTCTCTGATTTAGAATGTAAAAGAAAAACTATTCATCTATATCATAGTTTCATAAACTATGTGCTGGGACTCAAAATGGATAGTGTGTTGCTGCCTATTGGGGTGCACAGGGTTGCTCACTCTTGTATCCAACAGTTTGCGAGGTGCCTCATGATGGGTCAGGAATTTTATGCAATCAACATGGCTCCACTATGACTCCCAGAAATGATTATCCCGATCTGACAGTTGTCATAGACTGGGTCTCGAAGACACTAAGAAGAGAAAGATTAAGTTGCAAGAAAAAAAAGTCTAAGAAATATTGATCTAGATATTTTCTTATCCCATTTTTTTCAATTAAAGATCGTAGGGTTCTGGAGCCTATCCTGGATGTATGAAGCTCAGGGATAGAACACTGGATAGGATGCCTGGCCATCATAAGGCACAACCTGCAGCAGGCCACTTTCAATTTGAACTGTGGTAGGCTTAAGTCTAATTCAGTACATATTTTTGGTATATACGTAGGAGGAAGCCCACACAGGCACCTGGGAATGTGCAAACTTCATACAAACAGTTTGTTAGGGGTCTGAAGTAATAGTCAACACTGTTGCCACTATTCCACCTTACTCCTTCCCAGAAAGCGCACAAATAAAATATTAATGGTCATAAAAAGTAGATTTCATTTATTTTATGTAGTGCCTTTCTATAGTAAGCACTATCTGCAAAACAGAGTGTGCTCCATTTGTGTCAAATGTCTTTAATCAGTGGGTGTACAACCAAGTTAAGTGACTTTCTCAAGTCGCACAGTGAGTCAATGGCAGGGACTGAACTAGGCAACCTTCTGAATTGTAGACCAACTCCTTAACTATTGGATCACAATGTCTGCCCACCAAAGAAACACAGTGTTGCACAAGGAGCAAAAATGTACATTGTATCTGCTGTCCTCCAATATAGTCTCATTGTTGAGAACAAAGGTCACCAAAGATCAGTAACTCAAGGACCCAAAGCATCCAAACATGCCCATCAATGCTGATTGGTCTCTCTCTCTCTCTCCTAGGTTCCATTGTTAGATGATATTCAGGGCCAGAATGCTGCAGTGTGTGAAGGCGTGAGATTCAAAGGTCCTATTTGCCACCTCAGACAATTAACTTGTAAAGGGTGATCAGTGACTATGTCTGATTTCCACATAGAAAGAATCCTCAAATGGAGCCTTACTTGCCAGAGGGCCATGGGCCATATTCCTACCAGGAAAAATCCCAAATTTTTAATTGACACATCCAGGACAAGATTTCACAACAGAGCAGTAATAACCAAAACAGACAAGTTTCAAATCACATACAGTTTTGCGAAACTGACATAAAAATTCATTTTGCAGGTGATTTAGTCTAAAGCTTTTTTGTTTGAAAAACAAAGAATAATGCTACCTTAAACCTTGTTAACACTTCCTTATTTATCTGTGTTCTTTTCCAAGCTGTGTAACGTATGAAATGCACACTGGTAAAATAAATTTTATTTACGTCTTTCATTTCACATCACAACAGATGAGTGCAGTACATTTTTCTAAAAATACTCAGATATGGGGATGGATAATTGAGGAGTAAACCGCAAGACAATGATTATATTTTTATATTATGTACATTAAAGAACCAATCATCAACAACAAATCAAATCAAATCAAAGTAATAATATATTGAACAAATATTATAAAAGTAAAGTTGAATAAATCGGACTGTGCAGCTGCATGAATATAAGGTAAAGTACCACTTCCGGTTAGTGGAAATAGCCTAAACGTTGATAGAAATCTATGTTTTGTACCTATTACTTGAATGCAAAACCTAGTTGACCAAACGGAAAGTGTACTCAGGTTATCGTGTTTACACACACACACAGAGAAATAATCGAAAAATGGTATTTTTGGACTCAGGGAGGTCTAAAACGTTGAGATTCATCAAAATCTCGAAATTGAATTTTTGGACGATTACAGTACTTTCCCTATACTTCTTATACGAGAAAGTAAAAAAGTGACATACTGCAAATATTTTCTACGTGACAACACACTAAAATGCACCGTTGTGCACATGACTATGTCTTCTTCACAGGAAAACTGAGTACACTGGAAGTCGCTGTTGCCAAACTCTTCCTCCTCACCGTTACCTAGTGACCATGTTATCCAAGTTGGGGATATGCACACTTTTCATGCATATGCTAAATAGAAATCAGACACGTGGAATTAATGGATGAAATTGAATCTAGAAGGGAACTAAACACCTTTCATCTTGTCTGAAAGGCACACATTTTGCAGAAAGTGAAACACAATTTGTTGTGAGGCTAAACACTGACTTCTGTTGCTCAACTGGGAGAATCCTAACTCACCTCTTTTAAGTCAGTGGGTAACTGATGTTTTATATTATCTGAATCTAATTCTCACTTAGAGGATCTGTACAAAACTTCTTCAAAACCTGGCAGGATCTAATCAATAACATTTTAGAATAAACATTTAAATTGAGGAAGCGGATTCTCTCCCTTCTTATTTATTCTATTTATTTTTATTCATTTATTAATGTATCTATTTACTTATTTTTACTAGTTTAAAGTTTTACTCTGTTGGCCTAGCTTTCTTTCTCATGGGTGGGGGTTGATTGTTTCGACCCTAGTTTTGTTAAAGCTGACTTGCTCGTATGGAATGTTATTTGATTTTAATAAAATCAATAAAATGTTAAAAATATAAATAAACACTTAGTTTTGCTGCAAATTCCGTTATGGACAAATTATTTTACTCATATCTACAGCCACATCATTGTGAAACTGCAGAGAAGTGCATGCATATTTCACATTACACATAACTAAAACAGTGAAGAGAGCCACATTTGGAATATTGGCACCTTAAATTTTGCTTGTGTCACTATTCTGCTGAATTCCTTGATCTCTCTACCCATCCACCCCTCTGTTATAACTAATGAAATATTCTTTTAGCACTGCTCTCTCTTAGCTCCAAAGTCCTACATTAGATTTCCAGCCATGGTATTGCCAGTGTGGAATTTCTAAGTTTGCTCTGGGCTCAAGTAGGTTTTCCATCACGCTCTACAGTTTAATCCTACCTAAGTGAGTGTTGAAGTGTGTATGAGTACGCACTGTCATGGACAGGGTTTCCACTTGAAGTTTATTCTTGTCTTGTCCCCAGTACTTCTGGGATAGATTCTGGCTCCTCTAACCTTGGAACTGGATGGATGTTAGAAAGTGACAGAGACAGTTACCTGGATTAACATGCTTATATTGTCTGTTTCTTTCGTCAGCTGACATATGTATAAGTCCTGTGCAGAGTGGAGGCCTACAGTTCTTTTTAATTAACCTAACATTGCTGTCGGCTTCATGACCAGCGTGCGGTTTAATGGCTGCTCATCTAGTCAACCACTACAGAAAAATAGGGGGCTCAAAATCTACATAGGCAGCTCACTGCTCTGTATGAATTATTTTGTAGGAGGAAAATATACTGAATAACAGTAAACCAATCAGACAATTTTCATCTGCTAGTATATTTCCTGAAGGTGTATTCTAAATGTTAAACAAGTGATATTCTTGTGCTGCACCACAAACATACTGGGTTTCATTTTTTTGTCTTGTTGCTGACAATATGACTTTAACCTATGGTGGCAAATGTTCTCCCCATGACACCCTGCTTGCATACCAAAGGAAACTAATGAAAAGAGAAAATTCCCATAATTCTTTCAACTAATTTCTAAAGTCTTTTAGTTATCAGTTAGTTTTGCCCATTTGGAAATCACAGCATGGCTGACTGATCTATTTCTATACCTTCAGCCATCCTTCCTTTCTTTAAGTGTTGTAAACAGTTAATGTTTAATAGACTTTTTATTTTTTTTACAAAGGTGTTCCTTAGTGCTTGAAAGGGTAAAGTTGACCTGACCTCTTTTTTTTTATTATTATTTTGCTTTCTGTTTCTTGTGACAGAGTGAGGCTAGCTTTCTGCCTGGCCTCTCGCTGTGCGGAACAGCTTGTGTCTTGCCAGTTTGTAATCTGGGGAGCTACTGGGGTTTGTTAAAGGCAATCAATCAGATGCAATTCATGACCTTCGGCAGCTCGTGGTCACTGGGATATTTCATAGTGACCTTTTACCTTTGCTGGGGCTTGTACAGTGTCAATGGGCAGTAGCAGAAGGGTGAAGGGTCACATTTAAGGGGTCTCTCCTGGCAGGAGTTTTGGAGAAGCTGTCAGGAACTTTAGAAGATAAATGCAAATCCTTTTACCAGTAATATAGCAAACCTTATAAAATGTCTTACTTCCCAATGCATTATGTTAGATGGCCTGTAGTATTTCATGGCTTTGATTCCATCGTCTTTGGCTGTGTTGTGTTGAAACTCAACTTTAAAACAGTAACTGTGTGATTAGCACTTTCTTAACACACATCAAACCAATAGTTTTAAGTTAACATGTATATGGGGCCACTCCTGTGTACACACTTTAAAGGGTTACTTTGACACTGAAAGTGTTAGTTTATCACTGGGGATTTTGTTGTGCAAAACATGAAATTAACATTGGAGAGAAATTGAAAGTGCAGATAATATTCTTTACGTACAGTAAAAAAACCAAAAAACTTTTGTACATTATTGTATCATCTTGAAACTCTCTGGCTTGATTCTGCCAAAATCTTCAACTCCGTTAAAAGAATGCTATCTTCTAGTAAGGGTTTATCAGCTCATAAGTTTGGTTGCAGTGTGCTGTCAGCTCAGGATGATCCTGTGCCGATCTGGTCTTATTTACGGTAACAAGACTAACGGTCGGGTTTAGCGCCGTTACAACGTAACCCAGAGCTGCGGCCTAGCAGTGGACTAAGACTGAGTGCAGTTGCAGTGGGCTTCTTGGAGCCGGAGAAGAGGAACAAAGTTGTGTACTAACATATAGACTGCCTCATGAGCAAAATGAATTTCACACACAGACTGTTACAGAAATGAAAAAGCACTTACATGCTATTAAAAAATATGCCAACAATTATTCGTTTTTACATTTAGACTGAATTATAGCATGATACTGAATCAAACATATTTAATATAATACCACAGAAAATGACAAGCGATGCATAGAAATATTTATATAGTGGAGTAAAAAAATGGAAAAGCACAGATCAACATATATTTAAACATTATTAATCTTCTGTAAAATGATCCATATTCAAAGTTCTTAATTAAGGATTCACTCAGTCGCTGGTTTGGAAAGTGCCCATTGTAAGATGCTGCCAGTTTGTTCTGTGCTGTACTTCTTTGGCGTGTTGTGAAGGTATCGTATCAAATCAAAATATATTTGTTGCATACAGTATAAATATATTGCAAATTGTAATGAAATGTTTAGTTACAGAAGCTCTACAAAAATATAAATATAAAAAACAATAGTCCCCCCAAGCAAACATTATACAGTCAGGTCCATAAGTATTTGGACAGTGACACAATGGATTTGAAGTAAAGCAATCATTATGTGATTGAAGAGTAGACTTTCAGCTTCCACTTAAGGGGTTTACCAAAAATATTGTATGAGTCATTTAGGAATGACAGCCATTTTTCTGTATAGCCTCCTAATTTTCTGGGACTCAAAAATATTTAGATAGATACATAGATAGATACTTTATTAATCCCAAGGGGAAATTCACATACTCCAGCAGCACCTTACTGATACAAATCAATTAAAGATTGATAATAATGCAGGTAAAAACAGACAATAACTTTATATAATGTTAACGTTTACAAAACCCCCCACATCCCCCCCCCCCGGGGTGGAATTGAAGAGTCGCATAGTTTGGGGGAGGAACGATCTCCTCAGTCTGTCAGTGGAGCAGGACAGTGACAGTAGTCTGTCGCTGAAGCTGCTCCTCTGTCTAGAGATGACACTGTTTAGTGGATGCAGTGGATTTTCTATAATTGATAGGAGCCTGCTGAGCGCCCGTCGCTCTGCCACAGATGTCAAGCTGTCCAGCTCCATGCCAACAATAGAGCCTGCCTTCCTCACCAGTTTGTCCAGGCATGAGGCATCTTTCTTCTTAATGCTGCCTCCCCAGCACACCACTGCGTAGAAGAGGGCGCTCGCCACAACCGTCTGATAGAACATCTGCAGCATCTTATTGCAGATGTTGAAGGACGCCAGTCTTCTAAGGAAGTATAACCGGCTCTGTCCTTTCTTACACAGAGCATCAGTATTGGTAGTCCAGTCTAATTTATCATCCAGCTTCACTCCCAGGTATTTATAGGTCTGCACCATCTGCACACAGTCACCTCTGATGATCACGGGGTCGGTCCATGAGTGGTCTGGGCCTCCTAAAATCCATCACCAGCTCCTTGGTTTTGCTGGTGTTCAGGTGTAGGTGGTTTGAGTCGCACCATTTAAGAAAGTCATTGATTAGGTCCCTATACTCCTCCTCCTGCCCACTCCTGATGCAGCCGACGATAGCAGTGTCATCAGCGAACTTTTGCATGTGGCAGGACTCCGAGTTGTGTTAAGCATTTGACGGACAAGCTGTTCCATTGTCAGGTGGAGCGGTTCCCTCATTATTTTATTAATTAAGCAGGTAAAAGGACTGGAACCAATTCCAAGTGTGGAATTTGCATTTGAAAGCTGTCACTGTGAACTCTAAATATGAGGTTCAAAGAGCTGTTCATACAAGTAAATACAGGCCATCATTAGGCTGAGAAAACAAAACAAGCCCTTTAGAGAGATAGCAGAAACACCAGGAGTGGTCAAATCAACCATATGGTACATTCCAAAGAAGGAATGCACTGGTTAGCTGAGCAACACCAGAAGGTCTGAAAACCACAGAAGACAACTGTGCTAGATGATTGGAGAATTCTGTCAGATGGTGAAGAAGAACCTCTTCACAACATTTAGCCAAACCAAGAACACTCTCTGGGAGGTAGACCTATCATTGTCAAAATCTACAATCAAGAGAAGACTTCATGAAAGTAAAGACAGAGGGTTTACCACAAGGTGCAAACTACTGGGAAACCTCAAGCTTAGGAAGGACAGACAAAAGCCTATCCAGTTCTGGAACAATTTTCTTTAGACAAAGGAAACCAAGCTCGATATATACCAGAATAATGGAAAGAGAAGAGTTTGGAGAGAAGAAGAAATGGCTTATGATCCCGATGCATACCACATCATCTGTGAAACATGGTGGAGGCAGTTTTATGGTATGATCATGCATGACCGTGAATAGAAGTTAGTCACTGTTTATTAATGAATTCTGAAGTGCATAGGGCTATACTAACTATTCAAATTCAGTCAAATGCTGCAACACTGATAGGACGATTTGTCACAGTACAGATGGACAATGAGTCAACACATACTGCAAAAGCAAACCAAGTGCTTCTCAACGCAAAGAAGTGCTATATTCTTCAAAGGCCAAATCAATCAACTGACCTTAACTGAATTGGAAATGCATTTCACTTGCTGAAGACAAAACTGATGGCAGAAAGTCCAACAAAGCAGCAACTGAAGACAGCTGCAGTAAAGGCCTGGCAATGCATCAGTAGAGTGGACACCCAGCACTTGGAGATAACCTTGGGTTCCAGACTTCAGGCAGTCTTTGACAGAAAAGGATTTTCAACCAAATATTGAAAATGATCATTATATTTATAATTATCTTAGTTTCTCCAAATAGGTTTGAGCCCCTGGAATTGACGGGGTTGGGGATATGCAGAAAAATGGCCATCATTCCTAAATGGCTCATTAGATATTTTTGGTAAACCCCTTAAATTAAAGCTGAAAGTATACACTTTAATCACATAGTGATTGTTTTTTCCATTGTTGTGGCATACAGAACCAAAATTATAAAAATTGCGTCACTGTCCAAATACTTATGGACCTAACCGTATCTATTATATTGAAAGTTTGCTCTGTGATTAGACTTTCGTTGTGAATATTGTCCAGCTTCTAACTTAGTAAAAGGAAAAATGTGTCTTCGTCATAAACATTATTGAGGAACAGTATTTCATATGCTTTGGTGACTAATGGATTAATGTGGTTATTAGGAAAAGCTGGGCCCATAATGAATGACACATATCAACTCTTCTGTTACTGTAGTATATCCATAATTGGGAAATGAGTTACAGAGACACCAATGCATCAGATATGATTCTACTAATGTAATTCTAGTTGTCATTACTTTCTACAGTATATACTTTCTTTAGATTTCAGGACCTTTTCAAACACTCAAAGTGAATAACGTTTACAATAATGACAGTGACACTCATTTTGATCTAATTTAGCTGAAATATTGCAATTTTTTATTAAGTTAACATGAGGATGTACTTTTCCCCAGTACACTACCCTATAAATCGAAAAAAAACATGTAGCAACATACCATGAGAGAGGGCGAGATGCTAATTGTCGGCTGTACCGCCATTAATGGGTGCTCAGATGGTTGTCAGAACAAACCAAGGAGAAACACAAGGCCAAATGGAGACTAGCTGTGGATTAGTTAAACTTAGTATTGATGTTGTTCACTAAGACAGCACTTAGACTTGAGGACCATCTCCTCTTAGTATTGTACTATGAAGTCAGCTCTTGATTCGCTACTAGTATGGTACACTGCAACTGACACATTTAGCTGTCTCTGAAGACAAAAATGCTGTATAGATACTCCTGTTTTCAGTTTCTTTGTAGTCAGAGTCATAATTTTTAAAATACAAGTTAGACTTGGTGGAATCCAAAGGTATTTTTTTAAATTTAATGAGTAAATCATTGTGCCTATCCCACCAAAATATTTCACAAAGAATACTGTTATTAAATATATGAGTGTATTACTGAAACTGGTTAATAAAAATATTTCCTTCAGAATGCCATTATTAAGTAGGTAAAGTTTTTTTCCTCACAAAATAAAATAAAGAAGACTAAAGACAAAGTGTTTTAGAACTGTAAAATTCATCAAGTCGGTTCTATACAGTCAAAATTTTTCCTTACCTATTTCAAATTGCAGATGCTCGCTGACACAGCCTTTCAGTAACGCCTTTATTACATGGCAGGACTAAGTCTGTGTGACTCAAAGAGACAAAAGAAGAGCTGACTTTACTCTAACTGCCACACACATATGCACCCCACCAGGAGGCCTAATGTGTAAATGATCAACTAATTTTTCCTGCAGCTATGCAGGAAAATCCTCTCCTCTCACTCTATCCATAGGATGCCTGCACTATACAACTAGAATGAGGCTGAGAGAAATACGGCAAATACTGATTGAAATACAATATTGATTCTAGTCATATTTTGTTTATAGCTCTTTAGTAAGTAGAGGCTCAGAGCATTACTACAAAGGTCCAGCTATAATGTGATAAGAAATAATTAAATCAAACCTCATTTTATATCAGTAAAAATACAATAGAAATGTATAAATAAAAATACTTTAATGTTTTGGCTGGTTTGGGACAAAAAAGCTAATCGAACTGGATCTTTGGGAATAGGGTCTTCCAACAAACAAAGCAGCCTTGGTATGCTAAAGGCACCTTGAGAATTGCACTGATTAAAGAAAGGGTGAATCATGTACTCTAGGACATCAGTTTGTAGCAAAGGGGAAATGCATTTAAGACTGAAGCTAGGAAGCACTTCTTTATGTAAAGAGTTATGGCAGGGGTCCTCAATCACAGTCCTGGAGGGCCGCAGTGGCTGCAGGTTTTTGTTCTAACCTGGTTGCTTAATTAGAAAGCAATTCTTGCCGATAATTTAATTTCATGGCTTGTTAGTGCTTTAACTCTGCTATGTCAGGTAATTCTTATATCCTGGATTTTCTTTCCCTTTTTAAGGATGATTTGAAGGCTAAAATGGATGAGTAATTCTCAGTCCTTCACTTTTTCCTCTTCAATTTCCTTCCAAGTATTTAATTTAACCCAATAGTGCATTATTACACACAGGTGTAAATGAAAACAAGCTAAATGGAGAAATGCTGGTCTCTTTTGTCATTTGCATGGTATTGCTAATTAGGAGCAATTAAAAGCCAAGAATACAGCTGTTTAAGACTAAAATAAGCAATAAGTGTTCAAAATCTTAACGAGCGAGACCACTAAAGTGAAACAGAAGTGTTACTTGAGCAATAAATGCTTCTTATTAAGCAATTGGGTTGGAGCAAAAACCTGCAGCCACTGCTGCCCTCCAGGACCGTGATTGAGGACCCCTGAGTTAATGGAATCTGGGACTGTGATATGCAGATGAAGCAGAAACCTTGACCACCTTTAGGAAATATCTGGATGAGATGTTGGGACAGTTTAACTATTAGCTAAACAAACAAGCTTGATGGACTGAATGATGTCCTCTCATTTGTTTAATTTCTTATTTTCTTATGTTGTGTGGTTTAGAAAGACCAGTCAAGCAACAGTTTGGATAGATGAACGAAGAAAGAGTAGGTAAAAGGCAGATGTGAGATTGGCGAGTGTAGGTCAATAGTTATTTGCATAAATTGTACCCTTACAAATACTAGGCAGTGTGATGTGGTGTACCAAAAGTATAAACGTAAAATGTATGGTGCTCTACCACTCATCAGACTCTTTAGTACATCCAGTAGTTCAACATGCCTACCCCCTCATAGTTCTTTACTGCGATTAGTCTGCTGTGACTCTAGTAATACTGGGTTACATGATGGTCTTTACACTATTTTTTCAGAATTTTAATTACTAAATTTAAGTTTTAGGGATTAAAGATGTTGTAAATGACATAATAATCCCTTTTATATGTTTCTTTGTAAACCTGATTATGGAAGGGGGAATAACCCTGCATGTGGTGGGGTTCCTTAATTGTGCCACTGGAGGTCATAGACCCAGTCTCCTGCACATTTGTTGATATGAAGTTGTCTTCCACGGTCCTGAAAATGGAACATTTATGAAAGAACTAGTCATTTAGCCCATTACAATAACGGGCACTAGAACAGTAGTGCATAAACATTAGTAGGAACAGTCTATATTAAATGGCAAGGTACTTTGACCTCATTCTTTTTGTTGGTCGTATTTTTCTTTCTTTCAGCCTTTCTTTTGTTGATGTTTACTTGCTGAGCTGACCGTTCTTCGTGGGCTGCCGCCGTGTATTGTGTGTCTTTAATTTTCTGTGACAGTAATACTGTCTTGTATGGCTCTATTCAATAAGGGTGTGCACAAAAAGGCGAGCTTCAAAAGGGCGACCTCAATTGAACGCGGCGAATAAAGGCGTTCGTAGATAATTTAGTTGAAATGGCTCTGGAATATGTGAAGAGCAACAAAGGAGCAGATCTTTATTTACGCACGCCTTTATTCGCTGCGACCAATTGTAGTCACCCTTTTGAGGCTCGCCTTTTTGTGCGCGCCCTTATTGAAGGATACTGTCTTGTACGTCCGCTGGCTTGTACGTCCGTAATATACCTTTAATTTTCTCTGGCGGTAATACAGGCGTGCGCGTCGGTAAGATGCCTTTAATCTCCTCTGACAGTAATACTGGCTTGTATGTGGCTGTAATATGCGTCACTGTATTGTGTACCTTTAATTTCCTCTCGCAGTAATACTGGTTTGTATTTCCGTAAAACGCCTCTAACTTTCTCTGACAGTAATATCGCGCATCGCACCGTGCATCAGAAGACACCCACACACGGACACCTGGACACACATAGGGATTTTATATATATATATATATATATATATATATATATATATATATAGATTCATATAAATACACAGTGAACAAATCTAAGATGTACTTATGATTGGACTCAAGTGTCCCAATCTTATTGAATTCCATTTATTTTATGTTTAAGTTGTGAGCTATGCCCGGACACCACCAGCCAGAGACCATGTCTTTATCAAAAAGCTTACGTTTATTAAAGGTTACACAACACAGTCCTGCACAGCACACTGTGCTCCCAGCACCTCTCACCGCTACTCCGGGCTTCTTTCTCACTGTTCGTGGGCCGCCTTCCCTCTCTCCACAGGAGCCTCGTCCTGCTCCCACTTCCGACTCTAGCTCCCTGATTGTAGGGAGGTGGCCCCTTTTGTAATGACCCGGACGGGCTCCAGGTGCTCTGTCTGACGACACTTCCTGGTGTGGCGTAAGTGTCAGGAGAGCACCCGGAGGCACTCTGGGCATCCCTGGAAGGATCATCCTCCATGTTCCCGGGTGTGGCAGAAGTAGATGTTTCCCAGGCTCTCTGAGACTTGGGGTACCCCCTGGTGGTGGCCACTGGCCCCCATGGGCTTGAGCCTCCTTGCTCCTCACCCGTGGTCCTCTCCAGATCCAGGGCAGATGCCCCCTCATGGCCCGGAGGACAAATACGCCACCTCCCGGTCCTTCCAGGCGTCCCAGCTGGGTCTGTCCCCCAGCTGCTTGTGACAACACATTTCTGTAAATGTATTGGTAACACTTTAGCTTTAGAATCCTAAAGGGCCTGTTGGAATTCCCAATGAATACAATATGGACATCTTCATTATGTGGAAGGAAAACTTTAATACTTGAAGAAAAAAATGACACAAGCACAAGAATATGCATGATCTACACAGATAATGACCAGCATGGGATTTGAACCTTTTGTCTGCAGGTCGATCCACTGTGCCATAGATTAGATTATAATATAACAATATGCTAACATTTTAGTTTAGGTACTGCAAAAATGCATTTATTACTAATTTACAATTATGTAACCAGACCTTAACACTTTTTTGGGTCTTCAAAATACTTGCAAAGCGTCAGAGAAGTGTTTATTGATCTCTGCAATGCGACCAACTAACAACACTTCACTGTGGAGTGGCCTGAGATGGATTAACTGACACACATTTCTCTTGATATTACATATTTAGTATTAGACCTGTGAATCCTTCATATTAATTAATTTTAACATCAAGTCAATATGAAACACTGCAACGAAGATGGTGACTCGACTATTGATGTTTTGTAAGCGTTATGAAGACGAAAATAAGGCTTTGTTAAGGTCTTGTTACATATGAGCAGTAGATGTATTTTTGCAGTACTTAAACTGAAGTGTTACCAGTGTATTAACCCATACTGCATGATCCCTAAATGGAAATTATCTTTTCACACTGAGCTCTAAACTAAAATTAAAGACATAGTTGTACATTACACTATGAACTAACTGTCCATGTGCCAAAAACACCCAAAGAATCTTGTGTTTAAAAGATTGTAATACTTGATATTTCAAAAATGCATGAACTTTATTGTATGAAGTTATTTTGGACATGTTCTTCAGGTGTGTCCATTGCATGGAAAAATTGTCACAAGGTTTTCAAAAAGCTAACTGAAACTTGAATATGAATCTCTTTGGAGAACTGTGGTATCTCCACTGTGTGCAGGGGTAAATGAAACAGGAAAAATGAAATTCAGTCAAGTTGATCTTCATGATCCAATGTGTATTTCCAGATGTTGAGATTGTACTTCATAGCTTTTACGAACATTGATGATTAATCATTGCCCTGTAGAATGCTCACTTTCTCTGATGAAAAGAACAAAACACCTTCAGAGAACAACAATGTGTCAAGGCAAACTTGGATCACATTCCCTAATGTGGATAGAAGCGGATAAACTTTGTTGAGCCAGGATTATCCAAGATTTTACAATAAGAAAATTTATTAAAAAAAAAAAAGCAATTTTATTTGTAATGTGTAAGCAGGTTTTGTTTCATGTGGGGAGAAAAATCAATGTATAATTTAGTTTTTTTTTGACATTGAATATATGACACCATAATTTTTTACAGAGCTTTGCGACTCTAAAGACCTAAATCCAGCCGTGCTGGAAGTATAATTTATTCTGTCAATGCAGTGGAGAAACATGACCACCATGGGAAAACAATATATTGTATTGTGTATGAGTATGTGCACACATTTTCCCATTGGGTAAATTTATCATCACCTATTAATTTGATACCAAGCCATACTACTGAAAAGGAATTCACCTGAGAAGCCAAGTGTGGGTTCAATTCTGTACCCCAAGAGTTGTGAAAAGGCAGCAATATGTATCACAGCAGCCATTGTGCATTTGCAGTTAATGCAATAAAAATCTTAGAATCATTTACTGGGATGAACTACATCCTTTTTCTTCAGTTAATAATTGTCCAGACCTATTGTATGTAATACAGACTTGGGGGGTGTCTTCCTTCAGCACTTCTTATATTGTAGCTCAATTGTGTGGTCCCATGTTTCTCAGAACTGCAGTCATCCCACTGATTGAAAATTGAGTTTTTTGGTATCTTTCACAAGAATCATCTGTAAGAAATATAAAAATGTGTCACAAATTTGTTCCAATCTTTTATTCTGTCTTATGTTGGCACCATTAAAAGGGGCATGTTTAGTGAGGGTTGAGACTTAGAATAAACCAGAAGAGCTTTTACTTATTTTTGCTAAACTGAGAATGGCTACTGTCGTTCAAGACACTGTATTGGATAAGATCAGGAATAGTGTCACTGCAAACTATAAGATGACATAAAGAATAGGCAGCTAGAGTGACAATCCCAGAGGCTGCGCATAATTCTGAAGGACACATCATCTTTCAGAGAATCCTTCTTCCAAATTCCAACAGTGGGTATATTATTATCTGTCGTCTGGATGAATTACTGTACACTCTTTGCGGCTGCAAAGGTTGAAGGATACTATGATAATGATGATAGAAGTATCAAATCTTCTCTGACTTTTTGTCACACACATGTAACATTTAATTACTTGATCACATTTAATTACTGTAGATTCAGAATGTTCAAACAGCATTTTTTTCTTGCCAGCAGGAATTTGTGTTTTCTCCTCCTTCTGCTATAAGACCACAGCACTCGTATGTTATTAAATCAGACATTGATGATTTTAATGGTAAAGGATAGAGTGTCACAAATAAGCGATTCTCCCATTTTACCTCTTTCATAACGTTCATTTTTCTTTTACTGTTTGTAAAACACTGTGGGCTACACTTATGTATGAAAATGAGCTATACAAACAAATGTTGAATGCTTCAAAAAAATTTCAGTTTTCCATTCATGTGCCTTACTCAATGCTCTAATTAAAAGAAACTAATTATGTACTGGGGCATGGTGGTGCAGTGGCTGGTGAATGTCTTGACTGATTAAATTTCCTGGGTATGAATCCTGCACCCTTTTGCTGTCTATGTGGCAAAATCAACATCCAAAAGTTCCACATTGACAGCACCAGGTTACATTTTGCTCATTCTATTTTGCCTGTTTCTGTTTTTTAGCTTAGCAATCAGTAGAAGAGACGTTGTCAGCATGCTTAGGAAAATTTGTGAAAAGAATCTGTTTGATCTTTTGCAAATCCTAAATAAGAAGCCAAAGTTCGAAGTTGATATTTCAATAGAAATTTATTAAACCCTAAAAAGACAAGAGACATAGCAAAACACATGCAATTCCAAGTTAATGCTGTGCTTGTGGGCCCTGTGATTAGCTAGCAGACTTCCTAGAGCTGTCTAGAGTTGTTTCCTGCTTTGCACCCAGTGCAGCTTGGCCATTCTCCGGAACCCTGAGGCTATCATTTGGATAAACATATGAGAGGATGCAATATAGTCCATCAAACTAATAGGTAAACTGTACCCGTATATCATCTTAAAGATTTCTGCTTCAACTTCATGTCACAATACTTTGTTCCCGACTCCCAAAACTCTTTGCGAAAAGATGTACTCCAGTCCTAAATGCACTTCTCCTTAATTTCCACTGATGTCCTCAAGTATGTGATTGATTGTTCAGTTCTGCTGGAGTATGTGAATTTCCCCTTGGGACTAATAAAGTATCTATCTATCTATCTATCTATCTATCTATCTATCTATCTATCTATCTATCTATCTATCTATCTATCTATCTATCTATCTATCTATCTATCTATCTATCTATCTATCTATCTATCTATCTATCTATCTATCTATCTATCTATCTATCTATCTATCTATCTATCTATCTATCTATCTATCTATCTATCTATCTAATGTCCAGACCAGATGATGACCAGAGCTTACATTTGGTACCTCAAATTTTGTGTCCTCTGTACTCTGGAACCTCCAAAAGTGCTCTGGGAAGTCAAAATCTATAACACGTATTTGTTTTTGATTTAAATCAACAAAGTTTATTACCCCAACTTTATTTATAACTTTACTTTGTTTTTGAACTGGCTGATGGGTAAGTGCATCAAACACACTGGAAGCTGCTCAAACTGAAATGAATTGTCAGGTACTTCAAAAAGTTGTAAAAAAAGCTGGTTCTGGTTCAGCGGGTGTAGATGCTGACATGCAGGTTACAAAGAGCAAGGTAGTGGGAACAAAGACACATCAGATGAGGATAAGGAGAGCTGAAAACTCTAATAAGAGAGTGGAAAGTGGGGCAAGTTATGATCACAAAATTTACTTGACATCTTTCATTGATAACAACAGTATGCTCCAGTGCCCAAATTGCCATTGTCACTGCTCTATTCCATTCCACTGCTAGGGAGTCGGTATGAGCTCTGTCATCTCTTGATTTACAAATTAAGCACTTTTCAACTTTTTTTAATCAGAAGCACTAAATGGACTCCAAATGGTACAAAACACTGTTACTAGAATTTTAGCTAAAACCAAGAAGACTGACCACATCACTCCTAATTTATCAACCCTTCACTGGCTGCCTGTCCATTTTAGGATTGTTTTCAATTTTGTTATTGACTACTTTTAAGGAAGTGCATGGTCTGGCCCCTAATTACATCTATGAATTATTAGTTTCTTATGTACATGTAAGTAGGCTAAAGTCCTCTGACAAGAACCTGTTTGCTGTTCCAAAAACTAGTTTTAAGAGTTAAGAAGACTGTGCATTTGTTATCAGATCACCTTATCTCGGAGAAACTTTCTGGAAGAAATCAAGCTTGCTGAATCTGGTGGTTTGTTTAAATTCTTTCTTAAAATTGACTTGTTGCATAAGGCTTTTTGGAAACACTTTAGTTTGGGTACTGCAAAAATGCAATTATTACTCATTTATTCTTACATAACAAGACCTAAACCAAGGCTTCTTGTGGTCTTCATAACACTTACGAAACATCCATCTCTGTGCAGTGCAGTATATTGACATGATGGTAAAATGACTTGTAAACTTAAAGGATTCACAGGTCTTATACTAAATATGTAAAATCAGGAGAAATGTGTGTCAGTTAAGACACCTCAGTCCACTCCACAGTGAAGTGTTGTTAGTTGGTTGAATTGCAGAGATGAATAAACACTTTACTGATGCCTTGTACGTGTTATGAAGACCCAAAGAAGTGTTTGTTAAGGTCTGGTTACATAATTGTAAATGAGTAATAGGTGCATTTTTGCAGTACCTAAACTAAAGATGTACATCTTGCCTGAAGAAGAAGCCTGAGTTGCCTCGAAAGCTTGCATATTGTAATCTTTTTAGTTAGCCAATAAAAGGTGTCATTTTGCTTGGCCTTTCTTCAAGTACTAAAGTTTTCCTTCCACATTCTGAAGATGTCCATGTTGTATTAATTGGGAATTCCCACAGGCCCTTTGGGATTCTTACGTAGGCTGTGTTTGTGAGTGAGTCCTGCCGTGGCTGTATCTGATGTTTCCACGATAGGCTCCAGGCCCCTGCAACACTGAATTTGGTTGGTCATGCTACTGAATGAGGGTGGCATAGTGGTGCAGTGATAGCGCTGCTGCCTTGCAAGAAGAATATTGGGAATTTGAGTCCGGGGTGCGGCCTGCATGGAGTTTGAATGTTCTCTCCATGCAGTGTGGGGTATCTCCGGGTGCTCTGGTTTCCTCCCACAATCCAAAGTCAAGTATGGTTAAGTGAATTGGTGTTGCTGAATTGCCGTAGTGTGTGCTTGTGTTCACCCAGTGGTGGGTTAGTGTCCTGTCCAGGTGTTGCTTTTGCCTTGTGCCTGATGATTGCTTGGATCAGCTTCAGTTGTCCTGTAACCCTGGCCCTGGATAGACATTTTACGAAAGTGGATGGATGGAATGGATGTTATTGACAATATTTCAACTGATCCGAAATTAAAACACAGGATATTGTCATATTTTCTCTACAAAATAATGTTTATTTACAAAATATTTACTCCTAAACTAAATGTTTAATACAGTATAAATCCATGAACGTTTATTAGAGCAACATGTTGATGCAGTGGTTAGCACTGCTGCCTCCCAGCCCTAGAGCACTGGAGACAAGTTCCAGCTTCAGCACTATTTGTGTTGAGTTCACATGTTCTCCCGGTTTCCTCATGTACTGTATGTCTGGCTGACTGGTTACTCAAGTGAGAGTGTGTTCATCCTGCGACAGACATACACTGTCTGGAGTCTCCCTGCAGTCTTCTCTGAAAGGCTCCAGAATCTCACGGTATATGAATGTATTAGTATAAATTAGTAGAAGTGTACATTAGTATGAATACAGTTTACTTAAGCATTACATCAAGTTTTTTTCTAATAATAATAATAACATTCTATATATTTGTAACAGTGATTATCTTTACATATTAATCACTGTTCTAGTTTCAGTTTATTGAGTTCTCTTAACTTCTGTTATCATGTATTATTAATAGTAATAATGCTGCAATTACTCTTTCAAAAATTTTTGCCTGGCATTGTTGCACAACTCTATAAATTAAAACAACTTTTCTTTTTCTAAACCAATTAATATATTGCATTAGACTGCTGAGGGCAGCTGGAGACTACTCTGCCATGGATAGCCCTTCATGCCATTTCATTGTACTCTCTTGTTAATACCAATGTCATAAAGTCAACCAGGTCCATTTCCAGGCTTTTACAAAATACAGAGCAATAACTAATTGCATATATAAAATAAACTCATGAACAATTAAAAATAATTTTCATGTATCTTTAACTGAATTGCACAGATTGAGGATTATAAAATGAGCCTCTCTACTAGTGCAGTCTGCTATTAAGTCATACAGTATTTTAGCATATAAACAGCAATTAGAAAAAAAGTGAATATTAATAGCTTAAACACAGTGATCTTTATTGGAAAAGATAGCAGACTTTTTTTTATTTTCACTTTTCATGTAGCCCACATTATTGGCCCATAGGAGATAACTGGAAGTATTCTTCCTCTTTGTCATGATGTTTTAAGTGTCAGTTGTGCTGTGCCCTGTGAGGATATTCATTAAAAGCAGACACATATTTCACGGTCTTTTAATGACTATTTGTTATGCTCTCTTAAAAAGAAGCTGTAGAGCTTGAACAAGTCATTACCTAACAAATGGCTTCCTTTCACCCTTTTGGCCAACATATTTAACACAGACATATTCATGTGCTGTGCAATGCAATGCAAATGCAAATGCAAATATTAAATGCAAATAAAAGGAACCTTGCTGTATGCCTTTGCTTGAATGACTTGGTCTCTGAATACATTATAACATTTTTGCTGCATGTTTGGAATTACCCTCTAGATGAAAGTGAACATTAAATCATTTTTAACTTTTTCATTTCTTAACATGAGTGTTTTATTGCAGAAGCACCAGGCACAACAAATCCAGGGCAGGGCATTGGTATACCATAAGACGCACTGGTCAATCTCCCCAACAAACATGTCGCTTGGATGTGGGAGGACAGCTGGAATACTCAGAGGACAGAGGAAAATTGCCACACAGAGTGCAAACGGGCACTGAGGTCGAAGCGCTAACCACTGCACTGCCATTTTAAGATTTATTTATCTATCTACTTGTGCATGTATTTATTGTATTTAAAGAGCTTCTGTAAAAAGCCAAACCTTCCCCTGGAGACAAATATCTATCTATCTATCTATCTATCTATCTATCTATCTATCTATCTATCTATCTATCTATCTATCTATCTATCTATCTATCTATCTATCTATCTATCTATCTATCTATCTATCTATTGTGGTGGATTGCCGGCTTCCTATTCTGGCCCTCACCCCCAGGCCGCCAGGAGGAGCTCTCCCAACAGCATGGACGTGCCCCGAGTTCCAGCAGGGCCTCATGGACTATGTAGTTTGTATACACAGCCCTGCTGGATACCTTGGGGACCACTGGGAGTCACTGTCGGGAAGCCCGTGGACTTATGTGTGCCCTATAACCTGGAAGTACGTCCTGGTCACGTGAGCAGGAGAGATGACGTGCTTCCAGGTTGAAGATAAGGACTGTTTACCCTGACCCGGAAGGAATAAGGAACTGTTGGGCAGGAACACCTCCGGATCAGGGTGTATAAAGGACTCTGGGAAAGCCCAGTACACTGAGCTGAGCTGGGAGGTAGGGTGGCGAAGTGTCTGGGCGAGGAGGAGAGAGTATTATTGTGAGTGTATTGATTTATATGAGTAGTGTGGAGTGGAGGGTGCTTTGTGCACAGTATTATTTCAAAATAAAGTCATCTTGGACTTTTACCTGGTGTTTGGAGTGGTACCTGAGGGTTCAAGAGGTGGACAAAAGCCTTAACTGCTACTCTATCTATCTATCTATCTATCTATCTATCTATCTATCTATCTATCTATCTATCTATCTATCTATCTATCTATCTATCTATCTATCTATCTATCTATCTATCTATCTATCTATCTTAAGACCTTAAACCAAACAGTGAAGAATGTGCCTCCCTTTCTCATTTGGCTTTATTTTTTATTTCTACAGAATGTTTTGTTTTCATAGCTTAAACAAGTTTCAGTGCATATACATAGGGTGTAGCAGTAAGTTTACCAGACATATGGAGTATAAGTCACAGTATGAATTGCCTTAGTGTATACAAACGGCATCTCAGAATTACATCAAAGGGTCTTATGTACTGTAAATTAGACCATTGCTTAAATTCAACTGCTTCTATGTACCTTTGAACGCATGCTGCTTGAAAGGATAAGGTTCAGGTTATACACACTTCACCTTCATATTGTTCCATTTAAATTTCTTTTGAACTCGTATACCATGGGGTGCATGATAGATCCTCAGACATAAGTAGATATTTTCTTGCACACGTTTATTCATTCATTCATTCATACAGTTTTCAGTCTTCCCTTTTTTCTTTGCAGTCTGAAGTGCTTAGAATGAGAAATGAAATAAAATTGGTAAAGTGCAACAGACTTGAAACTCCTTACAGCGAAATGATAGAATAAGCCGTGTTTTTTCTGCCTATTTGTTTTTATAGAATGTAGTATATGGCAGTAGAAATCTTTAACCAAGGGTGCAAATCTAATGTTCAGAGGTCATACATTTGAATGCTACTGTATATATGGAATGAGAAATTAACTACATAAGCAAGGGCAATTTTTTAATTTGATTGTTTTCTTTATTAGAGTTTCAGTTTAAAAAGTGCAGCTATCTAAAATGACTGTATGGGATTGACTTTTATTAGATTAGATGAACTTTATTAATCCCTTGGGGAAATTCAGATGATATTAATTAAGCAAAGGCGTTGTTAACGTTTAAGCGAGAAAAGGTGTCTGTTTTCTTCTTCTGTAGCTATGAATGTAGCTTCTTTACAGTGTATTTCTGTGCTTACTCCCAAAGACACAGCATCAGCACCACAGAGGTATTGTAACTAGCAGAATTTGAGAAAGAATTAGTAGAACCACTCGAGGGCACGTGAAATACTAACGGTTAAAGCTTTGACAAGAAACACTTAAACACACTGCATTGTAAACGGATTTGTCCATTTTGGGGAATTGCAAACTGATCAATTGTTACATCCATTCAGTTTCTAACCCTCTAGTCTAGTTTAGAGTTGTGGTTGCTGGATGGTACATGACAAGTGTAGACAACCACAGTGATATACACTTGTCCGATTAAGAGTTGCTAGTTAACCTAAGGTGTTCACCTTTGGGATGAGGGAGAAGTCCCCACAACAATTTGGGAGAACATGCATACTCCACGCATCCAGTGCCCAGTATGGGATTCAAGCCCAGGAGCTCTGTAGCTCCACAAACTTGCCACTTCCTAGATTTTTTCATGTACTAAATTAACAATTTTTCAAAGGTTTCTTGCTGCATGATTATGAAGATATTTCTTCGCTTAAATATCTTTAATGAGATGATAGATTCTCACATTGATTTTATTGCAGTGGTTTGACATTCCATGCTGAGTTGGTTCCTTCCTTATCTTGCTGCTGTAGGAATGCAAATGTCTCTGTGATCTTGAAATGGGAAAACACAAGTGAATTAAATAAATCAATGAATGAATCTCAATGGTATTTGAAATTTGGGTGTTTGGTCCACAGGTGACTCTAAAGTTGGCTCCTTATCTATTAATGTCAGCTGCTGCCATGTGGTTAACAATGTCAGGAGAGGCTCCAATCTTTGTGACTTTCAACTGGGCAAAGCAGAAACAAAAAACTGAAGGATAAAGACATACAGACGTGTAGGTTTATCAAGTCATTATCGTCCTAGTACCTAGTACTCTGATGTTCTTTCTTGAATTAACTAATCAACATACCCACCACCACCATGATTAGTGAGTAGATCAACCTTTCCTGTAAACTTTTGTCTTTCTTACCAGAATCAAATTTAGAAGGTATTTGTCATTAACAGACAAACAGAATAAGAACATTTACAACTCACCTTGAAAAAGCAGCAACAATAATAAGTAGGTCTGCTTCATTACTTTCTTCAGAGACAAATAGAATATCAGATAACCAAAAATGTCATCCATTTTGAACAGATAAATGCAGGTTACAGATTTCTCTGATGTTAATTCTACTAACTTCTAACTAACTTAAGTAGTTGGTCTTTAGGTTCATAATAATGACCCAATACTTGGACTGAATGGTGTCCACTCATTTGTAAAATTCCTTATTTGCAATTTTATTTTGGTTTCTTTTCTTCTTTTCATTCTTTTTACTCTCTATCCAAGAATAATATACAATCTGTGACACAATCTGTGCTTTCCAAAATTGACCGTTTATGAATTCAGCATATTTAATGAAAACATTTTTTATTGGATGAAGGTGCCACAGTTGTATCACCCAAATGAAGAAGATACATTTATAATTCCCAATAATGAATCTATAAACCTAGAAAGCAGCCACCTTAGGACTGTGCTTTCAACATAGCAGAACCACCATGTGCATCTGCTTACAGTACAACTCCATTATCAAACATATATAACCCAAATGTCTAATGGCCTAAATAAAATATTAAAAAATATTTTGACAGAATTAAGAGTGTGAAATTCTCTATAATTCATCCATCCATCCATCCATCCATTGTCCAACCCGCTGAATCTGAACACAGGGTCACGGCGGTCTGCTGGAGCCAATCCCAGCCAACACAGGGCACAAGGCAGGAACCAATCCCGGGCAGGGTGCCAACCCACCGCAGGACACACACAATCACACCCACACACCAAGCACACACTAGGGCCAATTTAGAATCGCCAATCCACCTAACCTGCATGTCTTTGGACTGTGGGAGGAAACCGAAGCGCCCGGGAGGAAACCCACACAGACACAGGGAGAACATGCAAACTCCACGCAGGGAGGACCTGGGAAGTGAACCCAGGTCCCCAGGTTTCCCAACTGCGAGGCAGCAGCACTACCCACTGCGCCACCGTGCCGCCCCTCTATAATTCAACTTTTATGAATAACTTTTTGCAATGGTTTCCTCAGACTCAGACTCTTTGATTGTGCAGTGCGATGTTCTTATGTCCTATTTGGGGTGTATTTTTGATTTGTGCCTGTTACTGCAGGGATGTGCGTTTGTTCCATTTTCCATACCACCCTGAATTGGGAAAGCATCATTACCAAAACTATTTTGATCACATGCACAAAGTATGCCTGAAGCCTTGAGGAGTAAGAGTTCATTATTTGTAGCAACTCTTATGTTATATTACATTACATTTCTGTGCTGTACCTTGCAAGATCCTGTAGGATGATCTGTTTGCTATCCATCGCATGCCCATTCACATCTTGTAGTAAAAGTCTCACCGAGTTTGCTGTACCAAGAATTTGTAGCTGACCCTTCCAAGTGAACCATGAAGAGACTCCCAAGAACACTGGCTGCTGAGCCGTTCCATTTCCTCTCTCAGCAGGTGTCGCTATGTGGTAGTAAAATTAGTTAGTAAAAGACGGAGGGAAAGTGTTCAGAAAACCTGCCATCATTAAACATGTATATGGATGACCAAACAATTGCTTTATACCTCTTATTTATATGGTGCTCACAGCAGTATAAAATGTATGCTGCAGTCATATGTTTGCCATTAATTCCAGCTTGTCTTAATACAGAAAGAAAGTAAGGCCCTACCTAAAGTAGGCCATTGATGTTATTTGAAACATATTTTCAAAGTAAAGCTTTTTTTAAGTTATTTTGGAAAAACACAATATGATTTCTGTTTTATTGCCGAAGAAAGACTTGCCAGGTTTTTAAAACTTCTTGAATTCACATAACAAAAAGCTGAATTTGAATGTCTCTAATGTACTGTATGTTTTCATCTGTTACAATATATTCTAGATATATGTCTAAACAGTTCCTGTAATGTATTGTTTCCTATAATGTATTTTTCCTAAATGAAGTCACATGGGGGAGCAATGTTTAGTACTGCTGCCTCCCAATTGCAGATGACTGATTTCAAATCCATGACTCAGGTCATTCTGCACATATCTTTGTCTAAGTGCCCAGAACCTTAAATGCCTCCTGTGAGTGAGTCATGCTTCTGAGAGACAGAGAGTGTGTGCTCTCTGATAAACTGGCACCTCCTTCTGGATTGGTTCCTGACATGAGCCTGATGATGTAGGGGCAGACGCAGACCCCCATTACTCGAGAATCTGATTAAGCAGGTTCACTAAATGGATGTGTCAGGGCTACAGCTGTTATAGTTTTACCAAGATACCACTCCTGGTCTCTGTTTTTTATTATTACATTTATGTATTTTATTATTCTTTTGATTTCTAAGAAATATTCAAAGAAATGTTTTTATTTGTTGTTGTTGTTATTTTGCAAAATTAATGTTTTTTTCCTAGTTCTCTATAATGTGTTATGGTTTTCTAGACGTGTTATTGTAGCATGTGTCAGTTCTATAAATTATATTCTTTGTTGAACCTAGGGGTACAGGGTCTCCCAATGTTGCAGTTGACAAATTGCCCCCATTATTACTTAAGGTCCTGAATAACAAGTAAAGGCCATCTCAACATTGTGGTTAAAACTTCTGCTTTTGCCTCTTCTTTGGATTTCTAATTTGGCTTACCGTAAGTGCATTTTCTGATTATTCTTAATTAATGTACTTTGGCTTTGTTATTTGTTTTCAATTTCTGGATTACAGACTGCATTTGTTTGATTTTAGGTTTGTCTTTTGGGCATTCCTTATTTTTGATTCTTCTGCCACTGTTTCTGCTCTTGTTTTTCAAATTATTGTAAGTAGTACTAGGGTGTTGTACTGTGTTAGCCATTATGAATGTAGTGAGAAGTCAAGCAAAATGACACCTTTTTTGGCTAACTAAAAAGATTACAATATGCAAGCTTTCGAGGCAACTCAGGTCCCTTCTACATCTTGCCTGAAGAAAGGGGCCTGAGTTGCCTTAAAAGCTTGCATATTGTAATCTTTTTAGTTAGCCAATAAAAGGTGCCATTTTGCTTGACTTCTCAGTACAAATTATTGTAATAAATATATAAATATAAAGGAACACTACCCCCACATGTGCTAAACTGTTCACCTTGTCTTAATTTCTAGTTATGTTAGACATTTTCAGCCATCTAGACCCAAAACCCCTCATTTTTATGCCATTTCTGGACCATATTTTGTGCTGGAAATTATATCCTTTGTGACAGTTTAAGGGTCCCCGTGACCCCTTTAACCCTCAGACCAAACGTCAGACACCAGATAAAAATCCAAAATGTTATTTATTATAATAATAAATGTGCACAAAGCACCCTCCACTCCACTATACTCCAATATATCAATAATCAAATAAACAATCCTCCACTCCCAGACGCTTAGCCACCCTGCCTCCCAACTCAGCTCATCGTCTGGGATTTCCCATCGTCCTTTTATATTCCCTGACCCGGAAGTGGTTCCAACCCTACAGTCAATGTAATTCCTTATCACTTCTGGGTCAGATAAAAAGTCCTTTTCTTCATCCCGGAAGCACATCATTTCCCTTGTTGCCTTGCCTACGACGTACTTCTGGGTTATAGGGCATGTAGAATTCCCTGAGCCTCCCTACAGCGTCTCCTGGAGGTCCCCATGGTGTCCAGCAGGGCTGGTTGTAAAAATTACAAGGTCTATGAGGACCTGCTGGAATTCGGGGAACCTCTATGCTGCTGGGAGGGCTCCATCTGGCGGCTTGGAGATGTGGACCGGAATATATGGCCGGCCATCCCTCTCATCTTATGATAAAGAATACAGCAACAGGTGTTTTCAGAAAAAATGGTCACATCACCCAACCCCAGAGATTCATCCTCTAATGGGATATGAAGGATCAGAGTTCCTCATTTCCACAAAACGTAAAAAAAAAAAATGGGGATCAGTAATTTAGGCATGTGAAATGTCATTTTATGCTGTTTCGAGGTTGTTGATTGTAAATAATATGATAATATTTTTTGATATTTGATTCTTTGCCTGTGGTCCTAGTTCTCTAGGAGGAACTCCCAGAAGGTTAGTCTATGTCAAGGTAAGTGATTACGAATATAATTTTATTTTTATCCTTTACTAACAACCTAGCCCTCTATGGACTTTTATCAGAGGGCGAAAAATGACAAATTTCTATTTCAATCAAGAATATGTAGCCAATGACAAAAAGCCAGTGTTCCCATCAGAACATTCAGAATATTTGCAAATGAGAGTAGGGTCATGCATGTTACAAGCATCCCCCATTACCCACAAGCATATGGAGAAGTTGAACATGTAGTGCAAAGAATGAAAAACTAGTGCAAAAGAGACAAAGATCAATGCAGCATACTGCTTGTATACCGAGCCATTCCACTCGAGTTGGATTCTCTCCAACTCAGTCATTAATGGAGAAGAAACCTATCAAAGTCAAAGTCAAAGTGAACTTTATTGTCATCTCAACCATATACAAGTATACAGATAGACGAAATTGCGAAGCTCAGGGTCCACAGTGTAACAACATGATGTGCAATAAATAAATTAAGAATAGAATTAAAATTTAAAAATTAAAAATTAAAACACAAACAAGACAAGACATTGTGCAAAGATAGGACAAAGAAGTAGCAGCAATATCGCACTGAAATGCTACGTTGTACCCAAAATGGCCAGATTTGTCAGCTTTTTGTTGGAGGGATGAGGAATTGACTGGAAAGCAGAACTATAAACAAACTATAATCAGAGACATCGCTCAGCACCCCTCCCAGAGCTCACAACTGGACACAAATTATGGATCACCACAGAGGAAGCTTCAGGGGTAGGCCTGAGAATGGCCAACACACCAAGATCATGCTTGGTGGAGACCGAAAAGGGTCTTCTCAAGGGAAATAGGGTTCACCTGTGGCCTATTAGTACTGTTACTCTTTCAAGAGTTTCAAAGGCACTTATAATCAAAATGAGAAGTGAAGTATATTCATCAAGTAAAGTATTATTAATATTATATAAAGTGTGCAGTGATTTATGCTGAAGGAAGGATTTATTAAAAAAGTATGGTTGAGCTGAAAGAAGGAGGTGTAGTGGTACAGACAACAATTCCCAAGATATTATGCACTCAGCATCTGTTTGACTGAGTAAAGAGTTATTTTATTTGCAATTATTAGTGATTCATGCTAAAAAGAACAATACTCACAATTATTTTTTTTTCTCTTCCTCCCTCTTATATCATTGACTCGATTTAGGGAATTATACTTTCTAGTACATTTAATGTTTAATTAAATTAATTTATTTAATTAGTTTCTAATGAGTTTGCATGCAGTTTGTGTGAGGAACTTGCAGATTTGGGTACGACTGCCGATCCTAATGTGATGTGGGAGACCTTCCGTGACAAGACCTTGAAGGTTGCTGAGGGTTGTGTTGGTGTTACCGTTGTTCCCAGAATGATATGTTTCATCTCGCAGGGCACCCTGGATATCACTGAGAGGAGTTGCAGCGCACAGCTCAATGGCAACTCTGGTCTGTACCGGGAACTGAAAAGGATGGCTGTGAGGGCTCTAAAGGGCAGATAAAGAAGCATTTGTTAGAGGAATCTGTCAGCAAGTGACACACCATCTGTGGTCTAGCGACTCACGTCCTGCTTACAGAGGAATCAAAGAATTATGCACATCCGAATCTGTTCCTCAGAGAGTCGCAGTCAGGGTAGCTGATGGAACGGTCCTTGAATGACACTGCAATTGTGATCCGCTGGGCTGGCTACTTTGAGAAGTTTTCAAAGCTAATCCTCCGGCTAGGACGTTGGATATCTCTGGGTCCATGGTCCTTGAGGCCGATCCTCTAATTAGCTGTGAACCACCCAATCTCACTGAGATTGCACAGGTGGTGAACCAGCTGAGGGGAGGAAAGGCTGCAGGGTTCTGTGGTATCTGGGGTGAACTTCTCCATGCTAGTGGTAAGGCTGTCCTCCTGGCATTGCAAGCAATCTTTGCTTCCATTTGGGAGACTGGCATCATCCCAACTGACTGGAAAATGGGACTTGTCATCCCTATCTGGAAAGGGAAGGATGATCGCCTGGATTGCAGCAACTACAGGGGGATAACACTGTTCTTGGTGCCAGGTAAGGTCCTTGCTAGGGTCGTCCTCAATAGGATCCGTGATCACTTTCTCACCTACCAGTGACCGGAACAGTCTGGTTTTACGCCTAAGAAGTCTACAATCGACCGCATCCTGGCACTGAGGGTGTTCATGGAGCGCAATTGCGAATATCAGAAGAACTTCTTTGCCGATTTTCGTAAAGCGTTTCACTCAGTTGATCAAGCTGCCCTGTGGGACTTCCTGAGAGTTCGCGGGATCCCCTCGAGGTTGCTGGAAATCATGGCCGGCCTGTACACTGGTACTGTGAGTGCTGTGCAGAGTGGAGGCAGAACCTCTGCATTTTTCCCAGTTGATTTTGGGGTTCGTCAGGGGTGTGGTCTTGCTCCTACTCTGTTCAATGCTTGTATGGACTGGGTGTTGGGCAAGGTCGTGAGGTCCAGTGGCTGTGGGGCATCTGTTGGTGAAGAAAAATTTGTGGATCTTGACTTTGAGATGATGCTGTGATCTTCGCGGAGTCAATGGAGGCTCTGATCGGGGTGCTCGAGAGACTGAGCGAGGAGTCTGAGTGTCTGGGCTTGCGAGTGTTCTGGACCACGTGTCTGCCTGGGGGGTTGCCAACCGGGATCCCGAGTTGTTTCGCTGTGTAGTGGGTGTGGCAACGCACTGTACCAGTGCATGCTCCCCAACTTGACTTGACTTTGCAGCTTCTTAAAAATATAAAATTTGTATTGCTGCCTTTGACAATCAATGTAAATCAGTGACAAATTTGCCATTACTCATGGATATGCTTGATGTACTTCAAAGCTGACCAAACTAAAGCAAAGCACCCTTGTTTGCGTCAACACACTTCCAGTGAGTGCTTGGTTTGATCTTAGACAGAACTGTTGTCGGAAGAGTGGATATGGAATACTTCAAAAATAAAAAGTAGATTTCCTTGAATCCAAAACATTTCTGTACAAGGGTTCTGACAACATTACTCTTTACCTGGACCTCAGCAATATTACTATCTCTTCATAATATGAAGTGAACTGCTGAAAGTTTCACCTGTTATGAAGGCAGCTAGACACGTATCTTGGCAATAAACAAGATAAATGAACAAAGCGGTTAATGGTATTTTAGCTAAGAGCAGGGACCAATGGATTAGCTTGCATGGAGCATTCCCCATGTTCACTTTAGGATTCCAGGGGGAATAAATGATCTAATTAGCAGTAAACCAAAGTCTTTCAAGGAAGCCAATCTTTGTTTTTCAACCAAAAAAAACAGTATTAAGTGTTTCTAGAACTTAACTCTAAATCTAGTTCTTAGAGCTCTATATCTAAATATTAAAGTTCTTTCATTTTCCAAGAAGTCTGAAATTGCTGCAATAACAGCTGAACAAAACATGATGTTGTATGTTTGCAGGAAACCCATATAAAGAGGCTATGCCATGTCGACTGCCTTTGTTGAAGAAAGAAAGAAAAGGAAAGAAGAACCTGGCAATGTTGCTGGACCATGCAATCAGTGATATGCTCCATGGAGTGTCACCATCCTTTAGAGGAGCATTGTGTACAACAGTCAAAACACTGCATACAGTGGGACAACTAAAACTTTTACAAGATGACAAAGGGACAGTCCAGTGAGAAGACTGGTGCAGGTTACAATCAGCTAATGGACTGAGAGGCTACAATCCAGCCAGAAGAATGGAGCAGGTTACAATAACAAAAAAAGAAAAGAAAACTGTGCCACTGGCAAAGAAGAAAACATGAGACCTCACAGCATGTCTTTACATTTACTTACATTAAATTGTAACCTGCCAGAAGTCTGCCCAGCTGTGCATGCTGTCAATGTCCCTCGGTGATAATTGAACAGGTTGTGGATTATCTGCCACATCACCTAGCCTGGTAACACAATCCATTAAAAAAAGTTTTCCATGCAAAGTAGGACTGCTTGTTTAGGTAGCCATTGGGAAGAGAGATGCACTGTCTGTAGCAGGAAATAGAGTTTCAAGGATATATGAATACTATTTGGTGTGGATGGTTGATATACAGTAACTGAATTTTTTATTTCTGCAAAAGTAGCCTTTACTCTTTTTTGACATGGTTAATAATCTCAAACAGAGCACTGTCATTGTCTTGCCAAATGCCTTATACTGTATGACTTCAGTACTATAGGTTCTGCAGAATAAAAGAATCAACCTCATTCACACCTATACCCATGTGCCGATGTGTGTTTTTGGGCATATTAATGCTCACACATTTTCACGAGCTTTTGTGTTTGATCCGCATAGGTTTAAGTATTTTCATGTACTATTTAATGTGTCTCTTCCTGTCATATGTGTTAGAAATAAAGTTCTCACTGAAGTCATTTCCTGTCAAGAACAAAGGTTTTTCTGAGCTGTGTGAGGTGTGTGTTGGTGTTCTGCTACGACAGTATCTGTTTTGCAGACTATGAAGGCAATCTTGAATTTTGAAGACATGTCAGAGACTGGGACAATATAGGTTACTGTGTGGCTGTGAACTGGACAGTTTCAGGCCCTATTCCAGGAAATAAGTGACAATGAAGAAAACTTTTTTGACTACACTGTTATGTCTCTAGATAAATATATAAAATATACAATCTGGAGAATGTGCACATAAATTTGACCATATATGGTCACACAAGATCTTTATTTTAATTTCTCGCAGTCCTTCTTTGATCTTTTAAAATAACCAAGGCATTGTTTTGGGGGTTTGGTAGGCCACTGAACGCAACGGCTCATTTATTTTTTGTTTAGACATTTTCCTAATAACACCTAAATGAAAATATGTTTTACCGCTGGGCCATTTTGTTTGTGATTTGGGCACTGTCATTGTGCATTCTTTTTGCTCTGGTTGCCAAGCAGTTGTTAGGCAAGGTCAACCAGGAGTGTACAGCACATGGCGTCATCAGGTCAAATTATAGAGTGATGGGCACTTCCTAGTTTGTCCAAGGTTGTGGATACAACTTAGCATTCTCTTTAGTGTTTCTATCTGATTTTTGATAACAAATTCTTTTATTAATTCACTACAACTTTTGTCTTTCGTTTTGGCTCTGGTTATGTGAAATTTTTTTGTCCCCCCGCCCCACCATTGTGGTAATGACGCATTGCTTTAAGTGTAATATATTTTTAGGGATTTCTAACTGTTTTAAATGATTTTGGCAAACTTTAATTTTGTTTTTGTTCACTCCATCCTTTATTTTCAAGACATGGGAGATGAGTTACATGAGTACAATCGTCTTCTTACGTCACAGGTGGTGACGATACACATATGGCACCATATCCATGTTTCAATATCCTTCAGTTGAATAAACAAAGACTAGAGAGCAGTTAGTTTTTAAGCAAGAAGGCTGTGTGCTCTGTACTGCTTGGATCTTTGAACTCCCATTGTGTCTCTGGTTAAAAGGTTTCTGCGAGGGACAAAACATTGGGTTCATGGACAACTAGGACCTCTTCTGGAAGAGGCCGCATTTCTTCAAGCAAGATGGTCTGCATCCTAATAGATTCGGCACCTGGGTCCTCTCCGAAAACATTTCTAAGGTAATTCGTCTCTCTTGACTCTGTATTTTTACTCCTAACTCTTTCCATAATGCCTTGCTAGGACATGATAATTCTGTAGTGAAATCTTCCTCAAAAGTGCATTGCATCAATACTCTTATAACTAACCTCAATTCATGTAAAAAATCTAGACAGTGAGGCATAAATTTGAATAATTTAATTACCATTTCACCTCTAGATGAGCAATTTATTAAAACTATAAAAACAGACTATAGATTAAATAAAAAATATGCACAAAGTGGTGCTAATACGAATAATTTAATTTCTATCTCGAATACCCATAACGCTCCTACAATTCAGTTCTGCTCTTCCAAGATATTAAATATTGCCTTATTAAATGTTAGAGAATTAACCAACAAGACGCTTTCCATCAACGATCTTATTATTGACAGGAAAATCAGTTTTACTGTATTAAGTGAAACGTGGCTTAGCTCTGATGGTGCGGCTGTTTTAATCAACTCTGTACCTCAGAATTACAACTTTACTCATGCGGATCACTAAGATTTAGCAAATATTTAATTGAGCAGGTTAAACTGTAAAGATGTCGGCTTTGGTACATTCAAGTCCTTTCAGTATCTTGCTGTTGTTATTCATGGAGTTTCTCAGTCTCTAGTATAGACCTATAGATAGAAAAAATCACTGTACAGAAACTGCAATGACTTGCGGGTAAATGCAGGCAGAGGCCGTTTATCTGTTCTAATCCTCTTAGATCTGAGTGCCGCATTTGATACCATCGATTACAATATTCTTAGAAATCGCCTTAGTCAATAAGAGGGCCTCTCTGGCAGTGTCTTAAATTGGTTTGAGTCTTACTTAGCAGGGAGAAAATTCTTTGTTAGCTGTGGTAATTATACTTCGAAGACACATGATTTTCTATATGGTGTTCCAAAAGGATCTATCCTGGGTCCACTGCTCTTTTCGATCTACATGCTTCCATTAGGTCAGAGTATCTCAAGGCATAATGTGAGCTACCATAGCTATGCTGATGAGACACAACTGTATTTATCAATAGCACGTGATGATCCTGACTCTTTTGGTTCACTGACCCAATATCCTACTTGTGTTGCTGAATGGATGAGTAGTTATTTTCTCAAACTAAATAAGGAGAAAACAGAAATTTTAGTGATTGGCAAAAATGGACATAATGAGGGTATAAACTTGATCCATTTAGCTTAAAAGTCAAGACTCTGATCTAAATTTTAAATCACATATTAATCAGATTACTAGGACAGCATTTTTTCACTTTAGAAATATAGCAAAAGTTAGATCTTTTATAAGTTTGCAAGATGCTAAGAAATTAGTTCACGCTTTTGTTTTCAGTCGGCTAGACTACAGTAATGCACGCCTCTCAGGACTACCCAAAAAAGACATCAATCGATTGCAACTAGTGCAGAAGGCAGCTGCCAGAATCTTAACTAGGAAAAGAAAATCTGTGCACAACACTGGTTACCCGTGCCACTTAGAATCGACTTTAAAATTCTGCTTATGGTTTACAAAGCCTTAAATAATCTTGCTCCATCCTATATTTTGGAATGCCTGTCACCTTACACTCCAAGTTGTAGCCATAGATTTTCAAATGAGTGTCTGCTTAGAATTCCAAGACCTAAACTTAAAAGAAGTGGTGAGACAGCCTTCTGCTGTTATGCTCCTAAAATTTGGAACAGCTTACCAATAGAAATTCTCATTATTTTAGCATGGCTTTCTCATAGCTTCATTTTAGTTTATCCCTGATATTCTGTATTTGCATTTAATTATCTTTTTTTTCATGGCTTCAAAATCAATACTAACCCCTACTTTCTCTGCTGTTCTTTTTCTGGTTTTCTGTGGTTGCAATCTGCGCCACCACCACCTGATCAAAGCACCGTGCAGTCCCTACATTGATGAATTGAAGGCTAGAGGTCCACATGACCATCATCATCAAATTCTTCCATGAGATGCCAGAAAATCATGAGGACTGATTCAGATCATTTATGTTAGGTAGAATGTCAAGACGAGGCTGGGTGGTCTCGTGGCCTGGAACCCCTGCAGATTTTTTTTTTCTCCAGCCGTCTGGAGTTTTTTTGGTTTTTTCTGTCCCCCTGGCCATCGGACCTTACTTTTATTCTATATTAATTAGCATTGCCTAATTTTATTCTTATATTTTGTCTTTTATTCTCTTTCTTCATCCTGTAAAGCACTTTGAGCTACATCACTTGTATGAAATTGTGCTATGTAAATAAGTATTGTTGTTGTTTGATTTTCAATTCTCACGGTTTGTTTGCTCAGTCTTTTTAACAGGAGGTGACCGGAGCCCAAACACCAGACATAGCTCAGTTGCACACCAGTTCAAGATAAAATAAAAGTATCTTATCACAATAACAAATCAGTCCTGCACCATACCAATAGCCAGTAAAGCACCTCATTTATGTATCCTCCGTCCAGCTTCCTCCTGACTCTGACTCTACACATGAGGTGAGACGCCTCCTTTTATGTCGGACCCGGAAGCACTTTCAATGTTGTGGCACTGCATGCTGGACACACACCTGTGTCATATGCAAGCTCCCCAAAATAGGATAGTCTGTTATTCACAACGCCCCCTGCTGCACCCAAGGACCCAGACAGAGTTGTCCTTCCGTACTACAATTACCAGGCAAACAGACTGAGCTTCAGCTGGGAGAACACTGCCAAGACTCATGCTGGGGGATGAAATGTTCAGAATATCCATTTGTCTCTTGTCCATCTATTATCTGGGCATCCAGACTGGGACAGAAACCGAGGACCAATCCGACCACTTTACACCTCCATTCTGGTACTCTATGGATTAGGCCTCATGGTCAGATAGAATCATCTTCCTTGAGACCACTTGGAATGCCCATCCATCCAGTCCTGCACTTACATCTGATTTTGACCAGTTTCTGGTCGAACGTATGCTTGGTTGTATGTTTGCATTACCTGGTCATCTATTTTCTCCTCACAATAAAAGCTGGAGACAAACAACTCACTAAAACTTCACACTTTGATTTACAATTTTGCTTTCACATCCTGGGCTTGTTTATTAGAGTATATGTCATCTCTGTATCAACCTTTGCCTGTTAATAAAAACTGCCATCTGTCTCCTGCATTAATTACAGCATTAGTCAATTTAACATTATTAGCCTACAATTTTGATTGCTTGTTCAATAGAAAAACAAAGGGGAGAGACCTCTAGGCTGACAACATACAGCAGTGCGCTTTTGTGCACACCTTGGAGTGTGCTTGTCCTTACTCTGACCTGCAGGTAACAGGAAAAGGGGGTTTGCTGGAGGTGGGTTTCTAATGCCAGGTGTTGTCCTGCTGAAAAATCAAGCTGAAATGTTTTATTCATCTGTATTAATTTCAAAGGACTCCTTTTGTGTGTGGCAACACAGAAAACATGTGTTTTTCACACCGTACTGCACTTCTCCGTAAGGGATGTATTTGGGTGCAAAAGAATATGTCTGATTTTACTTTTGTGCTGTGGACCCCCCTTTGGTACGTAGATGATGAAATACCGCAGGGAATCACAGAAGTATGAATGAAGTCTGAGACAGTAAGGGTTAGTTAGAAGACAACAAATCAGCAAAGAACAAAAATTGTATTGGAGAGAACTGCTTAGTGCTAAATGGAGTGTATGTTTAATGAGGGGCTTGTGGCTTTAGCAGTCCTTGTGTTTACACGTGATGTGGTCAGGTAAAGCAGACTGACGTAAAAACAAGGGTGCCCAGCACCCAGTAGATTCTTTGCTTGTTCTTGACTCCAGTGTTTGCATTCTTAGATAAAGTATATGACTGGCCCAGAACTTTTACATGACGCACTGCTAGAGGGGTAAAACACAAATGATAATTTCACTTTCAAGTGTTGCAAATTAGGCAATAGAAGGAAAAGGAAAAAGAAAATCAGTTAATAAGTGCTTTAGCTATTTATGTTCAAACTCCTTTTATATTGTAAGTGATGATTTCCTGTGTTGCTGTAAGGTGGACTTTTAATTAATGCCCCCTTTTCACCTCCAATTTTCAGTGCATCTTTGAATTCTGGTAGACTTTCTCCTTACTAGAAAGCCTTTGTCCGAGGACTTCTCCTATCTTCAGAGTCCTCAACCCTCATTAAAACATTTTTATTGTACCTTATAGCAAATTGGACTGAGCCCACAGATTTACAGTATTTATTATGCTTTTAGACTGCGGTGTTGCCTCCCTTCTTCACATTTCATGCTCTAGGTAGTCCTGTGTAAAGTCATCATCTTATTATTGGACACTTTCTGAGAAGACTTCACACTAGTTTATTATATGCTTGTAGGGGGATACTGCCAGCCCTGAATAGGATGTCACTCTTTAGGAGGGCAAACAACCACATTCATTCATACTTAGGATCATTTAATGTAACCAATCTTCATAACTGTTGCCTTTTTGATGTGGTAGGAAACCACTCTGTCTACATTGAAACTTCACACCAACACTGGTGGAGCCAGGTATAGAACACAAGACCCTGTGTGCCACTCTCCCCCTAGCCTGAACTTCTCATTTTTTAGTCCATGACCTGTAAACAACACATGCTGGACCCATCTAACGTGAAGGACCTTCTAATGACTGATTACTTAATAGTGGAGGAGACCTTTAGGAACTGTGACATTTACCAGACACGCTTTCACTCTCTTTCTCTCGCTCTGTATTTATACACAAATAGCATTGAAGTCTGAGACTTTGCGTGTAAGAAAACAATTTTTCTTTTTGACTTTTTTTAGCTTGCTGATGGTAGGGTGTAAAGTTTGATGGGATTCAAATCTATTAAATAGTAGTTGGTATAATTGTAAAAGGGCTGAACACACGAATATAACAAAAGGAAAGAAGGAACTACAATTGGAATTAAGCGAAACCTTAAATGCCAGATGCATCATTTGCACACCTCTCATTCTTTTTCCTGTTTATAATGTGACTGCTTAATAAAGCTGGGCCTGTCAACTGATAGCTTAGTTTTAATCTTGCAAGCATTTTCTCCACTTAAGACTGCAAAGACTCAATCTGAAAAGATCACGGCTCAAGCTGGGAATTTTATTACCCTTTTAAAATTTATACCTTGTGTGCCTCATCCTTCCTGAATGGATCTGGGTATTGAGTAATCCTTGTTCGCAAAAAAAAGAATGAAAAAAAAAACACACATACTTGTTCCTTGTAAATCCAGCATTTGTCTGTTCAGACAGTTCTCTCTTTTTCTTAAGTCACGAATCTTAATGTGCATTTGACATGTATTTTAACAAGACTTCATAAATCATTTTTTCTTAAAAGAATATTTAAGAATGCGTGTTCTCTACTTTTTTGATATGTCTGTACTGAATGCACATGCTGTGGTTTTGCCCAGATCTGACAGCAGTTAATTCTTAAAACCCGTGGAAGTGGTATAGAGACTACCATCACCACCTACTTAAGAGTGCACTGAGGGCATGCCACATTCTGAGTAAGTTATTGTACTCCATACACCATGTGCTGGGGTATTGATTTCAATTCAGATATTCAGCACCTAAGTTCAACTCACAACTGACAAGCCATACAGATGAAATATTAAATCATGACTAATGAACATCTGTGCATAGAGTTCCATTTTTGAATTGCTTTTTATATGATGATTCTTGGGAATCATCCGCCATGGGGGCGGCACGGTGGCGCTGCTGCCACGCAGTAAGGAGACCTGGGTTCTCTTTCCGGGTCCTCCCTGTCTGGAGTTTGCATGTTCTCCCCGTGTCTGCGTGGGTTTCCTCTGGATGCTCCGGTTTCCATCCACAGTCCAAAGACATGCAGGTTAGGTGCATTGGCGATCCCAAATTGTCCCTAGTGTGTGGGTGTGTGTGTGTGTGTGTGTACCCTGTGGTGGGCTGGCACCCTGCCCGGGATTTCTTCCCACCTTACACCCTGTGTTGGCTGGGATTGGCTCCAGCAGACCCCCGTGACCCTGTGTTAGGAAATAGTGGGTTGGAAAATGACTGACTGTTTCCTCATGGATTTACAGTAATACCAAGGCTCAAATCCTATGCCTGGTCATTGTACATGTGGAGCTTGTAAATTCACCCCAAATACATTATGTTTGGCTTAAACACAACAAACAAAGGATTATGTTGAGAAGAACCTTTCCAGAATTAAGTGATGTTGCTCAGTGGTCAGTGCTGGAACCACTGCTATTTTAATATATATTCTATATATATATAAAATCCTAAGCCTAAAAGTGCAACGATTTTGAGCAACGATTTTATCTGACTTTTTTGTCATGCTTTAAATCAGGCTTATGTTAAAACCTACATATATATGTTTGGTATCATTCTTCTCAGAATTTATCAAACTTAAATGTGATGTTAGATGTTCAGATTCCTATTCCGTGTTTAAATTATAAACTAAAAAATATCAAGAACTCATGTCCCGCAAGACGAGACTTTGTGCCAAGAGACTTAACCATGCCTGGGCCGGAAATAAAAGACAAAGAGTAAGACAGCTGCTGTACAGGCTTTTAAATGATTGAAGCGCCACTTGAGCTGCAAATCATGTGGCACGGCAACAGCAGCAAGCCAGCAGCTGATCAAGCAAAGAGGAGGGAAAAAAAACTATTTGTTTCTCATTGTATCACGTTTTAAGAGAGGGTTTCGGAGGAGCAACCGTGTCTCCTTGGGGTGCGTTCAGCTACCATCTTCACAACGCGAGTGGCAGAGACGCGAAGTGGCTGGCTTGTAGCACAGGCCGCTGGGGGGGTTGGTCTGCAAAGCGAGCATGGGGGAACCCCCTAGTACTGTATATAAATGACCTGGATAGGAATATAAATAACAAGATGATACCAAAGTACTGTAGGTGTAACAGCAGATAATCTAAAATAAATTGAATCTTTGCAGAGGGGCTTAGGTAGAATCTGGGCTTGGGCAGGTTTTTGGAAAATTAACTAGAAATGATGGATTTGAATACACAGTGGGTTGTTTTGAACTTGAGAGTACACCTCATGAAAAGCAGCTAGGAGTCACAATGGACTTATCACTCACTGTCTTATCAGGATCCAGGAACATTTTGTAAATTTTTTACAGGGTATTTTCTGGCTCTAGTATTGTGCTGCATATCGTTTTTGAGGTTTTTGATTCCAAGAAATCTGATGAAATCATTTGTTTTTCAATTCAATGCTTCGTTCTAAAATTCATTTTCAATTTGGGACATTTTCTGCCACCATTTTTGTTCTTTGTTCAGCTGCGCTAAATTGCCAAGTTTTGCCCAGTAAAGAACGTATGTTCAGAGGTCATGAGCCCGTCAGTCAGTACTCAACAGGATAAAAGGATCATTCTAGGTTCACTTCCCTATTCAACTACTTGGATTCCAAAACCCTTCTTATGTTTTAATTTTGTCTATTTGTGTTTTATTCTTTACTGATTTTGAACTCTGCAATCCTTTTTGATCTTGTTCTTGTCTCAAGATTTTTAGCTGTAATAATTGGTGGGTTTTTCGTCTCCTGGTTCAGACCCGTGCTTCATTTATGCTTTTCTCTTTGTCTGTTCTTCCAGTCATTCTCATTTTCTCTTGCCACCTGGGCAAAATATGTCTACTTCAAGACAGTGCACAGAAGTGATCAAAAAGGCTAAAAGTGTATTAGGTTATATAGCTTGACGTGTGGAGTAAGGTCCAAGGAGGTTATTCTTAAGTTTTATAACTCACTTGTGATGCCTCACCTGGAGTACTGACTGGAGTTCTAGTCTCTATACTACAAAAAAGACATAGCAGCACTAGCGAAAATCCAGAGAAGAGCAACTGGTCTGATTCTAGGATTGACAGACATGAGTTATGAGGAAAGAATGAAGAAGCTGAACTTTGTCAGTAAAAGCAAATAAAAGTTAACAGGGAACGTGACTGAAGTGTTTAAAATTCTGAAAGGAATTAGTGCAGTGGATTCCTAGTGCAGATGTCTGGCAAAGGATTGGGTCCCTAGCTCCTGTCCAGAGCTATATCTTGGAGAAATAAACACTGGGCCTTTGTGACCATGAATTGGATTTGACAGGTTTATTATGTCATGACAATTTTTCTCAAGTGTCAAGTAGGTATTTTCTTTCTGGACTGTTGTCCTTGCCTCATATCTTTTCGTGGGATTAAGCATTTCTACAGGGCTTTACCCTCTAGACTTCCATGCATTTTTCATACTGGTATAAATAGTATTGCCTTTTTAGTTGTTTCTGTCTTTCTTGGAGATCTCTTGTGGGACATAAGACTAAAATCCTGTCAACGTAGTGGTGCCCTTGCCCCAGGCTACTTCTGCATAAACAGACATACTTAAAACCTGTTGAAGAATCACTATAATACCATTACATTAAGTAGCATGCTTAATTCATTTTGGGTGTCTTGGGGAGAAACAGAAGCTATCCCTGGTGGTAGGAGTGGGTAGTATGGCTAAAAAAGTTTATCACGATATAATTAAAAAATGATCATAATAATTGAATATATCACAATATAATAAACGTGCACATACTTTACTGAATCCAATTTAGAAGTCTGTTTCTTTTGATGCCCTAACTATGTGCTTATTTTGCATAATGGTTAATCCAGGGCTACTTTACTATCCTTATCATATGTTATTAAACTGGAACAAATTATCTGTGGTGCTCTGTTTTATCAGCTTCTTCAACTATTGTAGGATTTGGGGAACAGCCTTCTTTAAAATGCCAAGATGTGATCAAGTCCAAAAAGAATTTTGGATAGTAAAAGGAGGCTTGTGTTACTGGAGGTAGGGATGGGCATCCTCTTCAAAGTCCAAAGACGCAATTGTAATCAGTTTCTGAGGTGGCTTGTGGCCTGTGAGAAATAATGGCTGTGTCTGAAGGTAACAGAATGGCCTGTTCCCACCAGGTGCCTTCTCTTTTGTGAAAAGTAACAAAGGTGACTTCCTGATGTCTCCAACCACAGTAAAAATGACATATGAAAATTTGTTTGGGTTGACATATTTCTACTGGTGTCTCATTTCTACTGTTACACCGCACACCACTACTAGGAGCACTGAACACAAGGTAGATTTCAAGGTTCTGAAAACCATATAAAGCTATTAAAATTGGCAACAACAATTGTCTTAATAGTTTTTCACATGATAAACTTAAATGACTTATATTCTGTATTGAGTAAAAAAAAATTCAAATTAAATCAAACCCAAACAGGATCTTCAGTGTCACAAATATAATGCTTATTTCTCACAGCATTGCCAAACAACTTCTCAGATCATAGGTCTATTGACTCAGTATGAGCTTCTACCATGTTCTTTTTTTATACTTAGAATTTTAGAAACATGGGCCACTTCTCTTAACTCCCATTCTTCTTTATATTTACTGGCTTCCCTTGGAATGAGGAACTCACTTGAAACCTTTGTCACGCTCATCCGTTAACCAGAGACTTGACTCTTTACCTTGTGGGGGTAACACTGTGAGTTTAAATACAGTGCAGCTCCAACCATTCACAATGGCAGGGCGTAGACAGCATAACACATTCATCTGAGGAGGTCAGATTACGACCGGTGAATAACTTAAACCAAAATCATACCGAGTAAAAGAATCTATACATAAGAAGAACAAAGGCTTAAAAGGTAAACAAAAAACTCGACCAAAGGTAGAAGTTGAAAAAGAAAATGGCATTAATTTTGCACTTCCTGCGACATTGCTTTAATCCACATTGTTACACACTGTGGCTCAAAGGAGTGCTTTATTTACATTTATCCGTGTGTGTAGCAAAAGAAGATCCTTTGAATTTGTTAGCCTGGAGCAGGATTGATAGTTTTTATATCCCAGTGTTATTCAAAGCACAGTCCAGTCCAGAAGACAGATTTACTCATTCATAAACTGAAACAAAGCAAAAGATATATAAGATTCTCCTCCAATAATTTTTAATGACCTTGGTTTGAATGTAGGTATACATATTTGTTCTACAAAAACAAAAAAATGAATCATACAGATTACATAGCATTCTTCTTAATCCCGGTAACATTGGCAGAAACCAGTGCTGAAGGGGGAACAAGTCAGCTGCTCCCACGGGGCCAGTTTAAATCTGCCAGATAACCTAACATTTATGTGTTTGAGATGTGCAAATAAGGCCAGACTTGGAAAAAAAAAAGTGTTGAGTGTGATGTGAGGTAAAATGATGAAATGGGTGAATATCACATGGCTGAACAGTTAGGTGCTTTTGACTTGACAACACTGCATTTGAAAGAAAATTTTAGCAAGTGGGCAGTGTGATAGACTGGCATCCTATCCAGACTCTTTCCTGCCTTCTATCCAGTGCTGCCGGGAGAGGCTCTGGATTTCCCACGGCCCTGAATTTGGAAATACAAATGTTTGAAAATCAGACGTCATACATTATGTTTTCAACAAGTAAGCAACCAGCGTTGTTCTGTTAGTGCCACAATTAAATGGGCAGAAGTAATAGAATGTATTACCACATTTAATATTTAATTTGTTTCTGCTAGGTTATGACAAATAAAATTTTCAGGTAGGGAAGACAGGAGTTACAAAGTAATGTTCCTATTCTCACTTTGGTGCCGTGTTGTTTAGCGCAGAGAAGTAAGAACTCCACTGTACTCTGTACAAGTGACAATAAGGATCCAAGGAAACTATAATTTGATATTTCAATATTATATGAATGGCAAGAAATTCCTCTAGATGGTGCATACTGCACAGATAATTAACTTTAGAAATGACAAACAGTAGGAAACTTACTTAACCTGGTGCAGAGTCTTGGGGGGTTAGCCTCTCCTGGAAGCATCTGAGTGCCAGTTGATGGCAAGGCACACTTACACACACACATCCACACGAGTCACCAAATAACCTAACAAACTAATCTTTGAGGTGTGGAAGACAACGTAGATCAAACCATGAAGATTGTCCAAGAAGAGTGTCATAAACTAGGAGTCCCAAAGCACATAAATCTCAGTAATTTCCAAAATCACTTTCAAAAAGTGCCCACTAGAGGGGATATCACTGTCAAACCCCAGCTAGCACCAAATCTTTATAAAATAATGTTTATTTTCACAAAATACTCTTCAATAGTATGGCGCACAAGAATCAAAAGGAATTTCCCAAAAACGCTAAGGCAGACTCATAAGTCCCAAAAGCACACGTTTATTTCTCTTCAAGGCTTTACAGCACCACGGTGCACAGATCACCCACAATAGCTCAGTCCTTATCCTTTTTCTCTCTCTTTCTTCTCTCTTCTCTGCTGCCTTCACTCCTCCACTCGCAAACTCTGTCCACCTGCTCCCGACTCTGGCTCCCTGAATGGAGTGAGGCGGCCCCTTTTATGTCGCACCTGGATGTTCTCCAGGTGCTCCCTGATGATCTTCATGCAGCACTTCCTGGTGTGGCGGAAGTGCTGCATGGACACCCAGAAGCACTTCAGGTGCGCTCAGTTTCTGTTCCGGCAGCACTTCTTGGTGTGGCAGAAGTGCTGCAGTCCAGGGCTCCAAGATGGTCCAGACGTCCCCTGGCGATGGCCATGGGCCCCCACAGGGTTTGTCTTCAAGCTTGGACCCCGAAGCCATAACGCCAACCAGGGCAGCTGCCCTCTCGTGTCCTGGAGGAGATATTGCTTCTCTTCCGGTCCTTCCACTCTCCAGGCGTCCCGGCTAGGCAAGGGTCCCAGCCGTCCGCCACAATAGACAAAAACAAAAATAAGGACTGATGTTCATAATCCACATAAATGAAGGACTCTAAAATGAACAAAAGAGACACAAACCATTAATTTGAACTCCACTCAGAGGAGGAGCCCTAGCTGAGACATGATACGGAGAGAGGCTAAGATTGGATTTCAACTCTTTGCATAATTTAAGGATCACATGTGTGTTATGCATTATTTGAATTATACAACGCATGACAAAAAACTGGACTGTCTTTAAAGGGGAAGTACAGTATGGGTGGACTCAAAGTAATACAGTAAGTAGAATGAATGATCAATATGCGTGGCTCAAAAGTCAGATGGCTGTTGATTTAAAAAACACAGCTTTCCATAGTCATTGAGAGGAAGATTTGACAAGACTCATTATTCAAAGAAGAAAGAAACCAAGTTTCTTACATTGTTCTGGAGACCAACCAGTAGCAATTAGGTATTGTTATCATTCAGTTAAAAATAATATTGTGTAATCCTAGAGCCGATGACGATTAATGTACATGAGGTTTTTGTGTACTGTACAAGTAGACCCCAAGGCCATATTTGTACATAATATAGGCCAGTCAAACCATATAGTCATTGAAGATAAGAATACCAACCAGGATGTACTGAGGATCTTCACTTGTTTATTGCAGCAGGGAAGAATGTTCAACATTAAATAAGACAGACGTGCATCTACTGTGTGAAGTCAATGAAATTAGAACACCTCCAGATCTAGAAGTAGTTTGCTACTGATTGAGTCAAAGAGGTCTCTGCACCCAGCTGTTTCAAACTTTTTATGGTTCTTAGAAGAACCAGTGCAGAGAGGTCTGTGTCATCTTTCTTGGGGAAATAGAAAGGCTCCTGAATATAACTAATTTAATTTAATGAACTTGCATGATACTGAAAATAAAGTCAGCTGCAGGAGAACATAAAAAAATGGCAAACCGACCAAAGTCACATGAATTCCAACTAGTGCAGCAACAGCAAGCAGTCCTTGTGAGGATGGTGAGCTACCTCAAAGAGTGATGTAAAGAGCGAGAATCCCATGGGTAGACATTGGTGAGTATGCAGCATGGAGCTACAATATTAATTTAATGTTTAACTAAGAGGTTTGAAATCTCTAGAAATCTCTAGAAAGAAAAAACCTTCTCAGTGTTTCTCATGGCAAAGGCCAATAAATATTTTCTCATAGACTGATAAAGCATAATAATCAAATGTATAATAATGTATAATAAAAAGGAAAAGCAAGAAATTTAACAAAATAATAATATATTGTATATAAAAATATATTTCATAAGCAAGTTAGATATATGTGTGCAAAGCTTTTTAAATACATAGTCCACAGTGACAAATGAAATGCTGATTGAACTTCACCACTGTCTGCATTTTGTGCACAAAGAAATAACTAATCCTGGAAGGTACGCCAGGTCATTCCTGGCACACATCCTCATCAGCTCACATTGGGCAAATTTAACATTGTCAATTAATTTTACGTGGAGATTTATTTGTAAAATATGTTAATGTCTACTATTATCTTTCCAATTTTCAACAATCTTGTCATACCGGACATTATATTTTTTGTAGCTTTGGACTGGGTTATCATTTTTCTGCAGATGATACTCAACTGTATTTCAATGTTAAAAGTGAAATGTCACCAGTGCTTTCTCAACTCACAACTTGCCTCTGTGAAATTAAAAACTGAAAAACTCTTTAAAATTAAATTGCGATAAAATTGAACTCCTGCAAACTGGCACTAAAGTGCAACCTAAGAAAATAAGTTCCTTTTCACTCAGTCTTGATGATGTCCTCATCAGACCTTCTTCTACTGCAAGGATCTGGGTGTCATTTTTGATTCCTCCTTTTCTTATTCCACCCATATAAACCACATTAAGAACCTTTCTTACTCCCACCTCTGTACCATGTCCATGCTGTTATTACATCCTGCATCGATTATTGTATCTCCCTCCTGGCAGGTGCCCCTTCTAATCTTATATCACAGCTACAGTTGATCCAAAGCCAGCCAAAGACCAGTAACATCGAGCACATAACATCCATCCTGCTTCACCTTCAATGGCTCCTTGTGTCTTACAGGACTGAATATAAAATTCTATTAATAATCTACAAAGCTTTAAATGGCCTTACAACGGACAATAGTGACTTTCTCCATCGCTACGTTCCTGTTTGCCCTCTAAGGTCTTCTGATTCTGGCAGTCTTGTTGTGCCCCACACTAACCTGCACTCTCTGGGTGACAGGGTCTTCAGCTCTATAATGCCCAGACTTTGGAATGACCTCCCGAAATTAATTAGATTAGCTGACACCATTCATACTTTTAAAAAACAACTTAAAATTCATCCGTTCTGGAAGGCTTTTAACTTAACCTAACATTCTGCCCTTTCTTTCAGTTTACCTTTTTTGTCCAGACGCTAAGGATAATATGTGTATGTATTATATCACAAATTATGTTATTTGTTCAGGAATTTCTTCTATTGTTGAATTTAGTATTTTAGTCTGGTTTATTTTCTTTTATTCTATGTAATCTTTTGTATATCCTGTATTTATCTGTTTTAGTGTTCTATGCAAAAAATATTTGTATCCACTGTTACATATACCCTGCTCCTCTTTCTGAGACTCTGTGACGCACCTTGAGAACTACATAAATAAAATGTAGTAGTACAGGTAGTACATTACATTGCATTTTATGTAGAGAAAATACTGATCAAAAATCTAAATTAAACTTTTTTTTGCCTACTTTGAGGTAATGTTCAGTTGATTTTATATGAAAAGTATTGTAACAGATCTACTATATATAAGCATACTCTATTAACTGTATCTTTTTAAAATGTGAACTCTTCTCTGATCAGTGACAATACTGTATTTTATTTGTGAATGTGCTGCAAAGGTATCTACAATGAGGGCTTTCACAGCTTTTTCCTGTAATGTAACTGTAAACAGCTGCTATTTCAAAGGGGAATTGTTCCGCTGGGGCAAAGGGTATCTACATGAACTGCAGTGCTCTCCATAACATTGACTCTTAGCAGCTGTCTGCTGCTCTCTGCACATCAGTTATTTTGACTTCCCTTATGTAGTTTAAGCATCTATTTCAGATTTTGCCCATTTAGCATTTTAACATTAAGAGGTGTTGACAAAGCTACATTTTAAAAAATCAGAGTGTTACATGTTTAGTGTTCTCACCTACCTCCAATGTTTGTGCACTTTTGAGCCAAATACCCACAACAACGCACAATTGTTAATGGTGAAACCCGTGTGAAAAGTACATCTCCATTTCCCCACAGCTGCTGAGCAAACAGATCTGTTTCAAATATGAGGGCCCAGCAGGCTGCGGCCGTGTTTGTGGATAGGATTACTGGCAGCTCACCCCTTGGGATACCTTATATTGTCATTTGCTTTAAACAAGTGTATGGGTTTGAGGAATGGATTTCTTTTGAGAGTTTCCACTGAAGGCCTATCACTCCTCCTTCATTGCTTTTTCTAGAATTGTGCTCACACCTCCTGTCCATGTCAGTGCATGCGTATGTGTGCATTTTTGTGTGTGTGGCAGCATGTATTATTATTATTATGATGATTATTGTTATCAGGTGTACAGAGAAATACTAAGAATGATTCCCGCAGAGATATTTATCTGATCTTATAGAATGAGCTCATTAAAACACAAAGAAAGAAATCAAAGTGATAGTCTTTGGGAATCATTTAAAAGCTTTCTGTGACTTTCATATAGGATTTGCATACGTTCAGAAAGGTCATTAAAAATATTACTGAATTCTAAAAAAAAAAAAAAAAAAGTAAATGAAATCTCCATCAACATGGGTCAAATTTTATGTGAAACAATTTTGCCTTAATTACTATCACATTTTTTAGAACAGTAATCACTTATTTGTTGTGGGCATATGCAATATGAAATACTATATTTGCTTGCTTTGTGGACATGGTCGTGTTTTGATTAGTGGAAACTGAAGCAGCTCTCCTTTTGGAATAAAATCAAAAGTGGACTACTCTGGATTATGCTGCTACAACTGAAGTAAATGGAGTTTTACTCAAATTTTGATATTCCAGGGGCCTTGTAGTACCCTTTTTCTGAAATTAAAATTCAGTTTTTTTACATTAAATTCCTAGTATGTGTGGATATGCCCTGTGTTGGACTGGTGCCCAGTCCAGGGTTAGTTCCTGCCCTATACCCAATGCTGCCATTATTGACTTAGACCCCCTGCAACCCTGAGGTGAAAAAGTGGATTTGATCTTGGAAGGATGAACTATACTATCAGTAATATACTATGTATCCACTCATCCATTTTTTAAACCCACTGATCAGACTCAGGGTTGCTAGGAGCTAACATTTTCAAGCGTAATGCCAAAACTAATCCTTAATGGGTCCCAGTTAATCACAGGGCACATTCATGAATGCATGCAGTCTCACGCACAATGAGCCAATTTAGTGCTGTCAGTTAATCTGACAGACAACTCTTTATGATGTGGACCAATAGAGGGCGTCACCAATGCCATACACAAATGCAGAGACTCATATAAAGGCTATTTTATTGAACAATCTCTTCCTCCAAATGCACGATCACTATCCCAGTTCCCATCCTCCTCTCTCCACTAGGCAAGCCTTGCCCACCACTTCCTGACTCCAACTCTGCGAATGAGGCAAATGGGTTCCTTTTTATGTTGGACTTGGGAGTACTTCTGGTGCCACAGTATTGCTTGGCAGAAGCACTTCCTGGCCAGGTAGAAGCTCCACAAAAGAGGACAGTCTTCTCTAAGCAGCAGCACCCAAAGAACACAACAGAGCTTCTCTTTTGAACTACAAGTACCATGCAACCCTGCGGGTGTCCAAACTGGCATCACATCAGAGAAGCATTGCCACATAATGTACTGGAGGACAATCCGTCTGGTATAAAGTTTCATCCAGTCCATCCATTATTTTCAACTGGGACAAGAACGAGGAACCATCCTGACCTGGTTGAACCTTCATCCATGTGGTCCATCCATTACAGCAGAATAAGCCATCACACACCACACCAGTTGGGCTACCAGTCCATCTGTTATGGCATTCACAATATGTATTTATAACATCTATTCATCAGTCTCTTAAACTCAAGTTCTGCAGTTGCTTTCCTGGAGAGTACTGTGTCAAAGAAAATTCTCAGGAAATATAGAAGAGTCTTTAGTCATCATTACAATTGAAATTCAAAATAGACGAAGAAGTGGTGGAGCCTCACCTTATGAGCAGCTGAGAATGCTCTATCTTAACAGAATAACCTGTTTTATCAGTTAGGTTCATTTATATATAATAGCCAGAATGCATTTCAATTATGCCAATCAGCACACAGGTAAATGACACATTCCTAAAATATCCCATTGCTATTAATCATGCTCTGCATTCGAAGTGGAAAGTCAGAATTTCCAAATGGAACGCCCCCTTATGTCAGATTTCTCAAGAACTCGGGGTGGTCTGTCAAGTCTGAATTTGTCCAACCTCAGATCATGGTGTCAATCCAAAATGGCAAAGTATACACCAAACTTTAGTGAATGCTGCAGTATTATACTGTTTATTAGCACTTCTTTCTATTTGTCTCTCATTAAATTAGTCGTGCACACAGTACTGTCCAACCTCTGTCTGTGGACATATTTCTAAGTTGTTTGGATATGCAAAATACTACATAATGTGTTATTATCAACTGCTACTTATTTTAATGGAGGAAGTACAACAAAGGTTTACCTGTATACATCCATGTTAGTTTTCTTAAAGTTTTACTGGAACGCAGTCAAATTGGGTGTAATGTCATTCCCAGCTTAGACATCTGACTTCCATGGTAAATGGAATGCAGCATTTATACCTTCCAAATGTCCCAAAATAGTCAATCAGTTAAAAGTCTTGTTCACAAAAATATGAGTTGTTATATGTAAATTATCAGAAAACAAAAATATAAAGTTAAAATGTTATATGACATCATCTCTGATGTAATGATGGCAGGATAACCTGGTTTAACAGGCAGGTAGTTTCAAGCCTTTTTTCCCTTACAACTACCAAGACTGAATTTGTCATGCCTGAAAGTAAAGTTTAAGTAATGACCAGGAGATGAGAGAGAAACAAAAATGGATTCAATAAAAATGAAATCAACACATTTCAAAATCCTTAAATTATAACACATCTTCTCCCAGCAGTGGCGATTAACTGGAGCTAAAATTCTGTCTGTCAATGGGAGCTGTGAGATGGCAGTGTTAACCTCTGTGTCACCAAGCAGCCCTATAAATAAACAACATATAATGGTGTCACCTATTTTATTGTTTTTTTCTGCTTTTTTGGGGCCAGTTATAGTATTCTTTTAACTAATAACTTGTTATTGCTGTAAAAGAACATTGTATTTATTTTTGTGAAAGCCACAAAAATATTTTGGAGGAAAATATTATGATGCTATGGGGCGGCACGGTGGTGCAGTAATGGCGCTGCTGCCTCGCAGTACAGAGACCTGGGTTCGCTTCCCGGGTCCTCCCTGTGTGGAGTTTGCATGTTCTCCGTGGTTTTCCTCCAGGTGTTCCGGTTTCCTCCCACAGTCCAAAGACATGCAGGTTAGATTCACTGGCGATCCTAAATTGACCCTAGTGTGTGCTTGGTGTGTGTGTGTGTGCCCTGCAGTGGGCTGGCACCCTGCCCGGGGTTTGTTCCTGCCTTGTGCCCCGAGTTGGCTGGGATTGGCTCCAGCAGACCCCCGTGACCCTGTGTTATATATAGCAGGTTGGACAATGACTGACTGACTGACTAAACTGCTATGTGATCAAATATCAGAGCTAAATACTCACTCAGTAAGTTGAGTTTGGAGGTTTTTTTCCTTACATCATGCTATCTGTGATAAGTATTGTACATTTATACTATTCACAGCTATAGTTTGCCAAATGAAAAAAGCACTGCGGATGTCTAATAAAACTAAATAAATTATTGCAGAATCTCTACTGCTTCATAAGGAAGTCATTCGCCTATGTTATTTTAACCACTTATGCACTAAAGGGCTTTTGGCAATATTGCATCTAAATTACATATTCAAAAATAAACCGCTATTACTCGTTTATTGTATTTGAGAAGCTGCAAATGACCAAAGAATAGGGAGTACAACACTTACATTTTTAAAAGAAAGTATTTATATGATTAAAAACATTTGTTTAGACCAATATCAACTAAATAAAATACACAAAAAGCTGATGCTTTAGGCATTTCTGTCCATAAAACTAAAATTACTGCACATAGCCAAGACATTTTATGATGTTCAACTCTAGAATCAGTTTTCTTTTGTTCCCCAGCTATCATTGTACCCAGTTTAGATGTCATATCACATCTTACTGTTTGGCACAAGGTGTCTCCCTGTTTGGAAACAAATGTTCTTTTGCACCTAAACAGTCTCTCAAAATAAGTATTGCAGTTGCAGTGGCAAAAATTTTTTTAATTAAAAAAAATAAATTTATACATATAAACACAAATTATTTATCACTCTAAAATAAACAATTTGCATCTACAGTGATCCCTCGCTATATCGCGCTTCGCCTTTCGCGGCTTCACTCCATCGCGGATTTTATATGTAAGCATATTTAAATATATATCGCGGATTTTTCGCTGCTTCGCGGGTTTCTGCGGACAATAGGTCTTTTAATTTCTGGTACATGCTTCCTCAGTTGGTTTGCCCAGTTGATTTCATACAAGGGACGCTATTGGCAGATGGCTGAGAAGCTACCCAACTTACTTTCTCTCTCTCTCTCTCTTGCGCTGACGTAGGGGGGTGTGAGCAGGGGGGCTGTGTGCAGCTGCTTCCTGAAGGACATGCTGCACGTTGCTTCGCATACTTAAAAGCTCAAAGGGCACGTATTGATTTTTGACTTTGTTTTTCTGTGGCTCTCTCTCTCTCTCTGTCTGCTCCTGACGGAGGGGGTGTGAGCTGCCGCCTTCAACAGCTTTGTACCGGCGGTGCTTCGCATACTTAAAAGCCAAAAAGCCCTATTGATTTTTTTTTTGACTGCTTGCTTTGCACTCCTTTGAAAAGGAAGATATGTTTGCATTCTTTTAATTGTGAGACAGAACTGTCATCTCTGTCTTGTCATGGAGCACAGTTTAAACTTTTGAAAAAGAGACAAATGTTTGTTTGCAGTGTTTGAATAACGTTCCTGTCTCTCTACAACCTCCTGTGTTTCTGCGCAAATCTGTGACCCAAGCATGACATTCTAAAAATAACCATATAAACATATGGTTTGTACTTCGCGGATTTTCCTACTTCGCGGGTGGCTCTGGAACGCAACCCCCGCGATGGAGGAGGGATTACTGTATGTACTAATCCATACCTTTTCTTTACTTACAAACAATTTGAAACAATTTGTTTTACCACTAGACACAAAGGATGTTTATATTATGTACACTAGATCGAAGTTTTTGTGCTGCAGTTCACCCATCTTCTCCTGCTTCTGTTGCAGTTGCCCTACAGAAGTTCATCACATTTTTTTTTAATTTACTTTTCTTGTTGTTTTTCTTGCATTTTGTGTCTGAATAAACTAAACACATACATACATTTTTATATTAACTTCTTCCAGTTAGCCTTGGGGACTGAGCTAGTCATACAGACGCACACACCAAAACCAGTGTTACTCATCCATTGTTGAGTTGCAAGGAGGATGACAGTGGTGTGCAAGCATACGAGATTTGTTCACAGTATAATCCTCCTCCCACTTTTTCCCTGCGAATCTGACTCAAGGTTTGTGTTTAATGGTGAGTAAAAATGAGATGGTACATAGGCGTTATATTTGCTGATATTTATGCACTAATGCGACATGTAATACAAATGGCCAATCACAGATACAGTAACTATATATCCTTAGAATGCTCTGAACCACAGCTATCCAATGGTAATGAGCCTTTCACTGTATGCGCCTCGACGTAGGTGGGATATTTGATAAAAGCAGACTAACTCAGCTGTGACCCTCTGCTTGCCTCAGGGAATAAGAATGCGAATTGCATATTTTAATAATCAAGGAAAGCAAACAGCATGGAAACCTGTCTTTATTTGAAAGAAGACACCTTTGGGTTTGTAAAAATATCATCACTGTGTATGATTGACTTGTGGGTTTATTGCATCCTACACAAACAACAGTGAAATATGGTGATGTTCCACCATGCATGAGTGGTTAATTGACCTTTAGTGGTTTTCATAAGGGTTGTTAGCCAGTGCTAAATTATGTTTACCTCTTGGTCAGCAACATTTGATTTCCTCCTGATTTTTCCTTTATTTTAAAGTTAGATGGTCGTCTCATATAACTTTACCTTTTCAATTATTCATCTGTTTTTCTGGATGTATTTGCCCCCAAAAGAAAGATAGCGAGGTGAAGCCAAACATGGAAACCATAGAGAACTTTGGGGATACTCCTAAAAATTGTTATAAAGCAGATACTGTAGAACATTATTACTAAACACAATGAAAATAACTGAGGTGAATGGAACTGTTATTTTATTAAAGGCTGTCTGGACTTCTAAATAATTTCCCATTTCAGTCAAATCATTTAAATGTAACTTTCAGTGTTTACTGGGACTCTGGGTAGTAAAAATGGTTTTGTCTAAAATTCTAATTTTGTGCCTTGTTGACCCCAGTAATGAAGATCTGTAGCAACAAGCTCTTTGCCGATATGTGTAGCTTCTAAGTGGTTCTTGAAGTCAACCATCTACTACTTCATGAGGTATAATGAGAGCTCACCATGTACAGATCTCAAAATTCCTCTTGTGACAGAACCGGGGTGCCAGTGAGCCCCAAACCACAACATGATCACACAGTACAGTTTTGGATTCAAATAAAGAATGGTTTATTAACCAGAATACCTCCACAAAGTAACAAAGTACAGGTTTCCTCTATTCACAATCACCTCGCTTCTCTCCACCTCAATGCCATTCTCCAGTCAAGTGTTGTTCTCCTTCTTCCCAGCTCCAACAGCAGTCCCTTTTATTTTGACCCAAGTGTTCTTCTGGTACCAGGACTTCTGTTAATTCAAAGTACTTCCAGGTCATACCGAAGGCCAAGATATCAGTACATCTCCCTGCAGCACCCTCCTCACACTGAAATAATAGAAAAGGAGTAAACTAAAGAACTAATATAAATTAATAAAAGAGTAAACATACTTCACATACAAGCAAAAAAAAATCTGAAATGTGAAAATTCAATAATCCCAATAACAAAGCCAATACTCTTAAGAAACAGAAATCAAAACCTAAATGGCCAGAAAATGGGAAGCTGCTGAAATAAAGAAAAGCACAAAAAGGAGGAGACAAATGCATTTTCAGGCTATAGCGAGAGGTGTCTTTTATTAGCCCTGTGGTAACTGCACTTCCAAGCAGATGCACTTAGCATCTGAGGACTTGTATTTATTTAGGAGCTCCACCCCTAAAAACAAAGAACACAAAGTGCAATTGACGGGGAGGAAATAAATAAATAGAAAAGAAAATGTAAAGAGCACAAAAGTAAGGGAGCAGTAGAAAATGACAATAAAAAGAAAATGAAAAAATGGGTAATGCACTTCAGTAATCCTAACAACTGATCATTATTTTATTTCGATGGGTGCTTGGTTAGAAATGAGAATGCAGAACTGTAAAAGTTTCTGATAATATGAAAAGAACAGAAGGATTACTATTTGCAGACAGGGCGGAATGACACAATTTAGGTGGACATTATATTATTTTGACCTTTCGATGTTTATTTGTATTAAATTTAATGTTTTACTGTTTGACATCAACACTCTGTCATTTTGGATTTTTGTTGGCAATGATGCAGTGCATTTTTAGGCATCATGGTTTAGGCATGGTTTGTCCCTGGCACATGTACATTTTTTTTTTACATTTTGTTTATTATATATTATTCTCTATATTATTTGTTATTAGATACATGTTCAGTGCTCTTGTATATTATGTTTTGGAGATTTTTTTTTTTTCAATTATTTATTAGGTACATATTGTTTTTTTTGGGTTAATTTATTCATGCTTAATTATATGCCCTCTCCCACCCTGATAATCATCTGGAGGGCCACCTTGTACCTATTTTTTCAAGGCAGAGAGTCAGGCCCTCCAGAACAGCACTGTGGTTTTTGGAGTATGCATCATTTGTGAATATTGTTGACATTTCTGTATTCTAGATTAGTTTCAGTGTGCATTTTATTTTTAATTATTTTGTTTTTTACTTTTTTTTGTTTAATAAATTTTTAAAAGATAAAGGAGTTAAGTATATTTTTTTTCCGTAATGACCATTGGGTTTATGGTTGCTCTCTCCTCCAAAGGTAATTTTTGAATAATTATCTGTTTTTTGACCTTTAAAAGCCTAGCCTAATTTTGGGGGATACCTTTTGAGTTGAGGGCTAGGTGGTCTGGGATGATGTCTGCTTTTGGGGTTCCAGATCAGAGGTCTCATGTAAAAATGGTCCATACACACAAAAATGTTGCGTACACCCATTTCCAAGCACACTTTGAGATTTATAAAAACTAAACTTGGCATAAAGCCATGCATATTTTCAAGCCAGCCTCCACTTTGCTGCTTTGTTTTGCAAACAAGTGGCAAAGCAGTGCTACTGTTTCTGTCTAGTCTTCCTTTTTTCAGAATCAAATAAATGATGCAGTATTTATCGAATATATCGAAATTAATTGTATATCATTTACAAATTTAAGGCACTTGATTGTAATCATTCTGTAACAATATAATGGTGCATGCAATGACCAAACTATTAAAAATACTATGGCTGCTTTAGCGTTGTTAATCTCAGTGCACCACTCAGAGTATTTTAACCCATCACATCTGTGTGTGGAATCACAACTGTACAGCAGCTGATTGGAAAACTGGAGGACATTTTTAGCCCATGCTCCCTCAGGAAAGCCACCAGCATCTGCATGAATTCCACTCAGCCATGCCACATCCTATCTGAACTTCTTCCATCCGGCAAACACTTCAAAGCTTTCCTTCACGGACCTTGAGGCTCAGGGACAGTTTCATCCCAAGGGCTATAAGTGCACACTATCAGTCCATTAAGTGCTCCCGGTAGAACTGTTTGTACTTATAATTACAATTACCTCACTGTAAACGTGCAATACAACTGTAATTTTGCACAACCTGAGCCACTTTATGAACCATTTGTACTATTTACACCACATGTACATATATATTGTACTTATGCTTTCATATTGTAACTTTTTCATTGTTTTTATTGTATTATTATTGCTATTATATAATTTCATAGGAAAATAAGTTCATGAAGGATTTGCATATTGAATCAAATTGTATCATACAATGACAATAAAGGAACTCATATCAATTTAATAGAAGAGAGCGCGTATTTACAATGATAATGACTGGCTTCTAAGTTGATTTAGATTTCCAAGAGCTATCCTCTTGGCACTGTGTGCTGTTAGAATACTATGATATATACTTGATGTAATTTTTATGATGAAATGCATTAAAGTATGTATATTATGTTTTACACATAAATTGTGAACTTCATTTACATAATATATACTGTTAATAGTTAAACATGTTGGAGCATGGTGGTGCAGCGGTAGTGATGAGCTGGTGACCCATCCAGGGATTGTTCCTGCCTCATGCTGTATCCTTGCTGGGACTGATGCGACTTTGGATGGATAGATGGATGGAATTATTAACACTAGAATTACCAGAGCCTACGAAAAAACTCGTAGATCCGGCCCACCTTAAATCGCTTCTTAAATCCGTTCACACCTCTCTGCCAGCATCCTTTGTCCTTTAAATGTGCTGATAAAAGACAAGCTGCCAGCAGCCGGCTATTCCATCCCCCCACCGACGTTCCTTATAACTGTTATTTTTAAGATCCATAACACACAGACAGTCAGAGCACTGCGTAATAGAGAGACAGGGGGTGATGTTAGAGCGCCTGAGCTTATTCATTGCAGCAGGAACAACGCACGTTGATCTTTTTTCTTCTTTCAGTACATGTGCCTTCCCTGTTTATTTATATATCTCTGCCTGTCTGTCTCTCTATTACGCAGTGCTCTGACTGTCTGTGTGTTATAGATCTTAAAAATAACAGTTATAAGGAAAGTTGTTCCTGTTAATTGCAGTCTCAATTGTTAAAAAAATATTTTAAAAGGAGCATCCCACATGAAAATATAACGATCTCATTAACTGACAGTGCATACCAATTTATAAATTTTATGTCCGTTTGAGGTTAAAAAGAAAAAAAAAAAAACAACACTTCATCCCCAGCGGGGAATCGAACTCAGGTCTGTAAGGAGGCAAAGCTGTTGTGCTCTAAGAGGCAAATCTTAACACGCTACGCCACAGAAGTTGTTGTACAATCCTTGAAGCTTTTGTGAAAGTGTTTATTTGATCTTTGGAACTCTGGCTTTACACATTCTATAGTTTATGCCTACTACATTTTGTAACATTTATTACTAAAATATGACAAAGTTTCTGTTTTAACAATGTGTTTACACAGATTACTTTAGAAATGGAACACGCATGAAATGCGTGTGTTCCAAATAACGATCTATTTCCACTGTAAAACTCCACTTCACTCCCAGATAATCAATCAAGGCATGAGCTGGGAAAAGTTCGCTCACATTCTAAGTCGGTGGGGGGATGGAATAGCCGGCTGCTGGCAGCTTGTCTTTTATCAGCACATTTAGAGGACAAAGGATGCTGGCGGAGAGGTGTGAATGGATTTAAGAAGCGATTTAAGGTGGGCCGGATCTACGAGTTTTTTTGTAGGCTCTGGTAATTCTAGTGTTAAACATGTACTGTATTATGAAGATTTTTCAATGTTCTCTAAAAGTTTTGAAGAATTGGTATTCTAAGCTTACAGCTGGTTTTACATTTATTACAGAGCGTATATTGCAGAAATTGGTTACGTGGAGAAAGAAAATGGAAGGACAGGAATTAGGGGTTGATACATTAGATAGACACAGTATTGCTGCAATAAATGATTTCATCGAGAGTCGCACGCATCCAAGCAAGCATCTTATGGGAGGCAGGAACAATCCCTGGACGGGGGAGGTAAGGACAATCTCTGGACGGGGCACCAGCTCATTGCTACTGCTGTGTCACCGTGCCCCCATGTTCAATACATGTTTTAATGCATTTCATCATGAAAGACATGTCAAGTATTCATCTTGGTATTCTAAAATGTTCAGAGATCTGTAATATCATGAATGTAATGCATTCTGTATGGCGATCAGTGCCTGCGCGCTCCTGTCTGCAAAAGAGAAAGGCCATTTAAGAAGCATGTAGTGATTCACACACATAGAACACATAGAATACAAAGCATTTAATGTGCTACTTTAGTTATGATGGGCTTAAACATGTATTTTAAGATGGCGTTTACTGCATTCTATTTTAATGACCAAATAAACTATGAAATTAAACTGGAAATTTCAAGATTACAGTTGACATTTCGACTTTTTTTTCTTCACTGTGTACCTATTTTTTTTTGTTTTCTCTGTGCCCTATTGCGCTGCCATATGACACTCAGATGTTGGGCCACGATTCGCATTTTCATGTCGACTTTGACATCTGACCACTTCTTTTTTATTTCAGGCACTGTGCGACTTTCTGAACTTGAACCTTTGAGTGTCATTCCATCAAATTCCTTTTGTTGCTCATACCACTGCCTAAGCCACCAAAAAGTATGTTTTTCCATGACTCCACTTCAATGAGTAGGACCTCCACTTCACTTTTGGTGAAATTCGTATTTTTTGCTTTTGCCATTGTCTTTTAACAAAAAACTGAACTAAAAGGGCTACTAATATCAATTTACATATTCAAATATGCAAAATTCTGGGAGTCGGGGTAAGGCTATAGGTACGTGCACATGCATTAAATTTCACGTTCATTAGGGTTTTAAAGAGGAAGTGCGTGGAATATGGCATACTCACAGTATTATGCATCTGGACTTTTTGTGCATACTGTACACACATTTCCAGTTTTGTCTTATGCCATGCTTTAGTGTGAATTCTACGCACACCATTATACATGAGGCCCTAGGTGAGTACTTGTCTGTTTCTTCTTCATTTTTACTGTGGTTTGTGAGGAAGTGCTTGACAACTAGGAGTGTACCCTACATGTACGAATGTGTAATTACATGTTTGTTGTAGCATTTAATTTAAGGATGAGTTGTATGCTCAGTACTTGTCTACACTTTGTTTCAATAATGTATGGGTATATTGTTCAAGTGAATAGATATTTGCTTCTCTCTCAATTTCTTTTCAGTTATTCTTGACTTGAGTTTTTTTAAACAATGTTTTGACTTACAGCCTATCTACTCTTTTTGTCCTCCAGTGTTTTGACCTCAGATGTGTCTAGACTACACTTCCTGTTTTTGTATCTCTGCATCCTTTGGTTGTTTTTACCTGTCTGATCCAATCCTTATGATAAGATCATAGCAGTTTACTACACAAGATATTGCTAAGGGCAATGGTTTCTGTAGTTATACTGAATATATCTAAAGTATTGACTCTGTGTGAAACAAATGTAGAAGTTCATAGTAACTGATATATTTTTTTAAATAAAAGCTTTCAAATCTCCAGATAGCAGTGGACAGAAGTTCTGTCTGTTGTACAGTACATGCTAGAGGACAGGCTGCTTGGGAGGATAGCCTGGTCCTTTAAATGACAGCCTTAACTCAAAGTTACTGAAGCATTTTGGGAGCACTAGAGGGAGCTCACCGCAATTAGAAGAAAGTTCTTTTCCTCTTTTGCTAGACCTTGAGAGGACTTGTTTACTTCATATTATCTTTACTTCCGGTGTTTTCTAACCCTGTTATGATTTTTCATAAAATCATTACTTTTGTTTTTTTTTTTTTGGTTTCCTTGGTATTATTGTGTCCTTGGAGAGAACGCAAAAGTGCCCCTTGTCTTGCACACCTGTTTCACTATCAACCATCTCTCTCACAATTTATTTTTTAAGTTCAGGAAGGGGTGTCAAGATTGGGATCTTAAATCACGCATTATTATCTGTGAGCTTCGGTTATCATTGAAGTCTATGCCTATAAGCTGGAAATTCAGTAATGAGGATGATTGTTTTAGATTTAACTGTGAACATCCTCCAAAATGTCTCATTTATGATAATCTCAATAACTTATAGGATTCTCAGGTTTCTAGTAAATACAGTCATATGAAAAAGTTTGGGAACCCCTCTTAATTCTTTGGATTTTTGTTTATCATTGGTTGAGCTTTCAAAGTAGCAACTTCCTTTTAATATATGACATGCCTTATGAAAACAATAGTATTTCAGCAGTGACATTAAGTTTATTCGATTAACAGAAAATATGCAATATGCATCATAACAAAATTAAACAGGTGCATAAATTTGGGCACCCCAACAGAGATATTACATCAATAATTAGTTGAGCCTCCTTCTGCAAATATAACAGCCTCTAGATGCCTCCTATAGCCTTTGATGAGTGTCTGGATTCTGGATGGAGGTATTTTTGACCATTCTTCAGTTCAGTTAAATTTGATGTATGCTGAGCATGGACAGCCTGCTTCAAATCATCCCATAGATTTTCGATGATATTCAAGTCAGGGGACTGTGACAGCCATTCCAGAACATTGTACTTCAGCCTCCGCATGAATGTCTTTGTAGATTTCGAACTGTGTTTTGGGTCATTTTCTTGTTGGAATATCCAACCCCTGCGTAACTTCAACTTTATGACTGATGCTTGAACATTATCCTGAAGAATTTGTTGATATTGGGTTGAATTCATCCGACCTTCGACTTTAACAAGGGCCCCAGTTCCTGAACTAGCCACACAGCACTACAGCATGATGGAACCTCCACCAAATTTGACAGTAGGTAGCAGGTGTTTTTCATGGAATGCTGTATTCTTCTTCCGCCACGCAAAGCGCTTTTTGTTATGACCAAATAACTCAATTTTTGTCTCATCAGTCCAAAGCACTCTGTTCCAAAATGAATCTGGCTTGTCTAAATGAGCATTTGCATACAACAAGCGACTCTGTTTGTGGCATGAGTGCAGAAAGGGCTTCTTTCTCATTACCCTGTCATACAGATGTTTTTTGTGCAAATTGCGCTGAATTGTAGAGCGATGTACAGATACACCATCTGCAGCAAGATGTTCTTGCAGGTCTGTGGAGGTGATCTGTGGATTGTCTGTAACCATTCTCACAATCCTGAGCATATGCCGCTCCTGTATTTTTCTTGGCCTGCCAGACGTGGGTTTAACAGCAACTGTGCCTGTGGCCTTCCATTTCCTGATTACATTCCTTACAGTTGAAACTGACAGTTTAAACCTCTGAGATAGCTTTTTGTAGCCTTCCCGTAAACCATGATACTGAACAATCTTTGTTTTCAGATCTTTTGAGAGTTGCTTTGAGAATCCCATGCTGTCACTCATCAGAGGAGAGCCAAAGGGAAGCACAACTTGCAATTGACCACCTTAAATACCCTTTCTCGTGATTGGACACACCTGTCTATGAAGTTCAAGGTTTAACGAGCTAATCCAACCAATTTGGTGTTGCAAGTAATCAGTATTGAGCAGTTACATTCATTCAAATCAGCAAAATTACAAGGGGACCCAAATGTTTGCACAGCCAGTTTTTCACATTTTTTGATTTAATTTCATACAACTAAATACTGCTTCACAAAAAATCTTTGTTCGGAAATCACCCCAGTACTCAGATGTTCCTAGGAAATGAAAGACATACCACTGTTATCTTTTTTGTTGAAACTTTTTCATGACTGTAATTTCTGAAAATTTCAGAACTTCTACAGTAGGGTGTGTTAAATACCTAGTCCTGGAGAACATGGGTAGTAAAAGCAAACTGTAATATCTTTGGGCTTTTTGTGCCCCATACAACTACAGTGGTGCTATGTTTTCATCTGTCCCTATAACAGCATACAATATACATACTGGTCCACCTCACGTTCCATACAAGATCCTGAACATACTAATACTTAGACATGAATAGACACAGACATATTCCTTCTATGCATTTTTCAGAACGCTTAGTTTGGGTAACACCCTAACTTAACAGAATTTCACAACAAGAGATAGAAATAATATATTAAAGAAGAAAAGAACTGTGGAGTACACAGAACAGACTGTTTTAAGATTGGACTAGACAACAAACAACAGTAATCCGAAAGGCCAAAAATACTTTTGAGCATGTACAGTAATTAGAAACCATAAATATGGTATTCTGAAAAATAGTTACAGTATAAAGAAAGCTATAGAATGTGCTGAAAATCATTTCCTGATTTTCCTTAACCTGCAACTTGATTCTCTGCATAAATCAATGTGTTCTACTTAGTTTGCTCTATAATTTTCAGAAATAAGTGGTGGCCTTCATATTGTTGACATGAGTTGCGCAATTTTCCATAATAATAGACCTATTAATCAAAGCAAATGTTACTGTAGCATACTATTGATGCATATGTGATGAAATGTCATGTGATATCTCTATGCCGCTGTACTTAATTTAACGCTGAAGAAAATGGTGGTACTAGTAGTACTACAAAATATTTAAATTCCTGGGGGTCGTACACCAAGATAAAAGTTTAAGTATTGAACTCTGACTAGTCACAGCTCAAAATAATATTAATTTATTGTCCACCCCTTCCCCCAATAATGCATGTTGGGATTTTAATTAGTGCTTAAGAGTTTTTAGGTGGTGTGTGTTTTTAAATTTTTTATATGTTCATCAAATGCTTTTTAATAAAATATTCTTAATATAAAAACAGTAATTGGTTTGATAAAGAATAGAAAAATAGAAAGGCTAAAATTTATATCTTTTAAATTTTCAAAAAATATGCACTTTGTGGCCTGCATGGGGCAAACCAGCCACTCAGACTCAACACAGACAGACACCAGGCACAATTTCATAGCACAGCAAACATTTATTATCAGTGGGAAGCACTTCTCTCTCACTCATCACAGCAGCGCAATACAAACCAAGAATAAACACAGTGCCTTCTTTTCTTTACCTTCATCTCTCTCTCTCTCTTCTTCGCCTCCATTCTGGCAAGCTTTGTTTTTCTCAGTTCCGACTTTGGCTCCCAGAGTAGCGGCAGCTGGCTCGTTTTAAAATGCACCCGGGAGCACTCCAGGTAGCCATTAGCATGTTCCGGAAGTACTCCCAGGTGTGGCAGTCTCTGCAGCTCCCCTTGGCTGTGCCCACGGAACCCAACAGGGCTGCAGTGAACTCCAACTCCCAGCATGCCCCGTGGTAATCCGTGCACCACAGCCACTCAGGGGAACTGCTCTCTAGCATCCTTGGGAAGATAATATCCTGAGCCCGCTTTCTTCCTCAGCCCTCCCATAATATAGACATCCCAGCAGGGCAATGGTCCAAGCTGTACTCCACAACTTGCCTATGAATCCAGATCAAAAGAAATGAAAAAATAACTCAGGTTACATATTAGTTCAGGGCCCTTATATTTCTCAGAATTACTCATAGGAATTGCACTAACAGTCTGACTAGGATAAGAATGTGCCATACCTCAGGGCATGAGAAGTATTTATAAAGTGTCCTACTCTTATTTCCAGCTAGGAATAAGATTTCGTATTCAAGAATGAATGATATCATAATTTTTCAGCAACGTAAAAGTCAAGCTAATACTGGTAGTTTATAGTTTTCTGATACTAACAGTAGCATAGCAACTCCATGGAGTGAATGGGAAATCCCATGGGCCCCCTAAGCTTGAAATGCCTTCCTTTTCTTTCCAAAAATTTCCACTGTTTAATGTTTACCAATCCATGTAGCAAGCCTGTGTGATCAGCATTGCAGGGTCGCAACAGAAATTGGATTGCTGATATGTTTGTGATGGGTTGACATATGACTGTAGTAAAGTTAGCCAAGTTTGTCCAAGCCTGAAGTATATACTATGTGCACTAAACAACACCATTAACTCATCACAGACAGCTTTTGTTTCTCTGGCATGCATATATATAAAAAATACTCCCAATGACACCATCTTCTCTGTCACAAGCAGTGATACAATCAAACTGAGTTGACTGGCAAACAAATATACAAATAAGAAAAGAAGGAAGAGAGAGAATGACAGATGAGATTGTAAGGTGAGGGAATCACAGCACTAGTTTGAAATGTCAAAATTAATTTAACTGATGCAGCATAAGAATGTGACGATTTTTGAAGTGTTACAAAGGGCGAGTGACTAGGATTGGGGTATATATGTTTTATACTAAAAGCAGTTTCAGTGGCCACTGTTGATAATTCATTGAGTGCTCTCTGCTCAGGTTTACATTGAATCAAAATCCGTAGCAGAGGTTCAAAGAAGATTCTGCATTTAATTTTAAAGTACAGTGAAACCTCGGGTCACGACCGTAATTTGTTCCAAAATTCTGGTCGTAACCCGATTTGGTCGTGACCCGAAGTAATTTCCATAGGATTGTATGTAAATACAATTAATCTGTTCCGGACCATACAAGCTGTATGTAAATATATTTTTTTAAAAGATTTTTAAGCACAAAAATAGTTAATTATACCATAGAATGCACAGTGTAATAGTATACTAAATGTTAAAACATTGAATAACACTGAGAAAACCTTGAACAGAGAAAACTAACATTGCAAGAGTTCACACTATAGCCTTACGAACCGCTGTCTGTAAACACTTTTTTTAATGAGTTTTAAGCACAGGGAAAAAAATGAACATTTTAAAAATCCGTAATTTATACAAAAACTACCATAACCAAGAAAACTAACCTTGCATGAGTCGATTTCTGGCATGAAGGAAGTGAGGAGGAACTGGGTGGAGAGTAGATTACAGTTTTGAGGTAAAGTCTGTGACGATGTGGGTCCCATCTCACTTCCGGGAGCCCTTAAACCCATCACCGTCGGTAATGTTACCGATGAGCACGATAGTGAGGCACTACAATGGAGCAATCGGATGGTACAAAAAGTGCCAAGTGCTTTTATTAAAATTAACAAAACAACAATCAAAAACAAAGTCCAAATTAAATAAAGTGCAGTGCTTTCAGAATCCTTCAGTAAATAAATGATCCCATAAAAACAGAAGTGAAGTGGAGGTTAAAATCCAATAGAAAAAAGTCTTCATTAAATACAATGAGGTTAACACAATGCCCGAAGCAGTCTCTTTAAAAACAAGCCCGGTGCATTCTTTAACTGCCTTCTCAGCCTTACACGGCCAGCCGTCTCTCTTGTGCTCTCTCTCTCATTCTCTCTCTCTCTCTCTCTAGCTCACTCGCTCGCTGCACAGGGAATGCACAGGGAGAGACTGAACACGTGCGAAAATCATCGGCGCGTATGAACCAGAAGGGAAACTGGCTTGTTCGTCACCCGAGTGTGTGGTCGTGAACAGATGCAAAAGTTAGGCGAACTTTTTGGTCGTAACCCGATTTGTAGATTGTCCGAGACGTTCGTGACCCGAAGTTCCACTGTACTATGGTGAGGTAGAATACCTACTTGTCACACTATTCTCAAATGTTTGGATGCATTTCTACTGGTAGTGTTAAGAATAAGTTCGGACAATTGCGAACTGTAAGAACACCAGAAAATACCAAAAGTTGACAAGGTGTGGACATTCAGCATGATGTCTGTTGGCAGAATTAAACATTTGAAAGGGGTACAGTTCATCAAATTATCCTATCTCCTACATAAAATATAGATAGTGCATCCATTTCCTTGGAATAATTAAGCTACTTTTTTGCTCAATTAATTGAATTGTTAAATGAAAATCAAGATATGCAGAACTTTTCGAAAACTTTTTTAGAAGTACTGTATGTTATTTAAAAAAACAAGCTATTTAAGACAAGGTAATCAAACTACATTGATTGACTAAGTTACATGACCATTCATTCTGTTCTTTCAAAACTAATCAGATCTGCACCCTAAGAATTTGTTTCTCCCAGCTTTACTAAAACTTACACTAAGCTATTACACTGGCAGTGATATACCTCAGGAATCTATTCTCCATTTAGAATGGTAATTATTGTTTCTTTAACAATACATTTACTTTCTGCTTTTCTTTTTTAGAGCAATTTATGTAAGAAATATACTTGAACTGAAACCATATTATATTATTATTATTATTATATGGTCATTACTTTCTGTCTATCTATGGCTCTGTTTTCATTATGGTGATAACCCTATTTTTGGGTCCCAGTATGGTATTGATTTTCTTATTTGGTTCCTGTTACAAGTAGCTGCAATTAGTCATATGGTTTGAAACTGTATAACCAGTTTTCCCTATTGAAATAGAAAGAACCAAAAATAAACATAAGGAGTCCTGACAAGGAATTTGCCATAAAGAAATCTAAACAGAAAAAAAAATCTAATGTGATTGTATTAGTTTTTCTGTATGACTAACATTTATGAGAACAATTTTCTAGTTTTGATTATGATATACAAGTTATATGTTGTGAACATTAACATGAGAATGTGAATAACAAGGATTTTCTAGTTTGTGTGTGATACTCCAGTAGCATTTTTATAAACTGTAAATCATACCATGTGAAAATAGAAAATAATAAATTTACCCGATATAATAGAATTCAGTTTACTTTCTGTGGTTAATACTACCATACATCCATCCATCCATCCATTTTCCAACCCGCTAAATCCGAACACAAGGTCACGGGGGTCTGCTGGAGCCAATCCCAGCCAACACAGGGCACAAGGCAGGAACCAATCCCAGGCAGGGTGCCAACCCACCGCAGTACTACCATACACATTAATGAAAATAGCATTTAAAGCAAGAAAGCACCCCCTTCTACCGAGGGGCCCACTCAGTAAAAGACCATGCAGCAATAGTTTGAAATTATTTAACATTGAACATCCATTCCCTTAAAGTTTTTGACACCACAAGGAGCACACAGTCTATTTATATACTTTCTGAAAGAGATCATAACACACAACGTCTTGGCCTCGCGTAACAGCGAGTATGAGTTGCTATGCACAAAATGTCCACCGATACCAAAACAATCTACAAAATGGTGGCAGGTGTGCTAAACAATGTGGTAGCCAAAACTATAAACAAAAACATGAAATAATAAAATAATATTATTATTATGAAATATTATAATTATGAAATAAATGCAAAACCCCACAAAAATCATAACAGCTCTGCACGAGCTGTGGTCAACAACATTTTTCATTTCTAGAGTACATTTTCATACAAAGAATGTGTTTTACAAGATATAAAAAAAAGTTATAAGAAAATAAAAATAAATTTAAAATAATTAAGAATATAAATGAATAAATGTCGTATTAAAATGACCAAACAAGAATAAACCAATACTCACTTACATAACACAGATTTACAAACCATAGATAAAGTACAATCCTTATTTATAGATTAGTTTATAATTCTCTAAAGAAAAGTCCAGTGTTATGATCTGACCAGGGAGGACAGAAAATATTTAAAAATCTTCAGGAGTGCGATGCTGTAGAAAAAAACAAAACCTGCAGGGGTTTCAAATCCAAAAGTCTGCCCAGCCCCCACTGGGCATTTTACGTAACATAAATGTACTTAAGTAGTTTCTTGTTGTTTTTAAAGCTTCATCCTAGAACAGGGATGGCGAACTCCAGGCCTCGAATGCCGCAGTGGCTGCAGGTTTTCATTCTTGCACATCTTCTTAATTAGTGACCAGCTTTGGTTGCTGATTACTTCTTTTAATTAACTTGACTCAGGCCCCATAGTGGTTACTTTTTCTTTAATTTGCACCCAAACAATAATGAGACACAAAACAAGCCACCACATGACCAGCTCCCCTGTGCCCATTACACAATATCTGAAATTAAAGAGAGGTGATGGCCTTGGTAAGGTTGATCTCTTAGGTCAACAAAACGTTTTGACGGTGCTCTTAGAAAGAACAGAAAGACAACAGTTTTCGAAATGTGTGGTGCGGCAGAATGAGAGCAGCATCAAGCCATGGAATTAAATAACTGGTTTAATTAACAGCAAGAATTGGCTTCTCATTAAGAAAGTGATTGGAGTGAAATTGGTTGGAGTTTGAAAACCCAGTTTAGCTGGTTATCTGTTAGCTCGTTTCACATCTCATTTCTGCTTGGCTGTCATTTAATGAAGAAAGGAATCAATTCAGAGGGCTGAACTCTTTTAACAGGGCTATTAAAGTGATGGGGGGGGAAAGTTAATTAGCAGTGAAAACTGGTCACTGATTAGGAAAAGGGTTAGAATGAAAACCTGTAGCCACTGAAGCACTCGAGGCCTGGAGTTCGCCACCTGTGTCCTAGAAGATTCAATGCAATGGGTCTCATCAACAGTTGGAGTATCTGCTTTCATTTTAACATCACAGTGCTCTGATCAGGTGGTGGTGGTGTTTTAGCTGGAAGAGAAAGCAGAGAACAGTAGAGATTAATAATGACTGCAAATTATCAAAAAGTATATTTCTATTGTGGCGAGCAGCTGGGGGCGGTACCAAGCAGGGACGCCGGAAGGACCGGAAGAGGGATTATGCCTCCTCCGGACCACGATGGGGCAGCCGATCTGGTTGGTATGGGGACCACGGGAACAGAGCATAGAAGCTCAACCCTATAGGGGCCCGTGGTCACCGCCAGGGGGCGCCTGGATGCCTAAAGAGCCCTGGACGTCCGCACTTCCGCCAGCACCTCTGGGTGAAGGAATACTAGATACACTCGGAGTGCTTCTGGGTGCTCAGCTGGCACTTCCAGCTCATCGGGAGGCACCTGGAGCATGCCTGGGTGAGCATAAAAGGGGCTGCCTCACTCCATTCGATAGCTGGAGTCGGGTGGAAGAGGACAGAGCTCAGTGGAGAGGAGTGGAGGCGGTCAGGAGAAGAGGCATTTTTGAGAAAGGCTTGGACTGAGGGTGATTTGGTGCAGGGGCACTGGGTTGTGCATACACAGTTGTAAATAGTATGTATAATAAACGTGTGCTTGGGTGTAAACCAGGGGGTCCCCAACTCCGGTCCTGGAGGGCCCCAGTGGCTTCAGGTTTTCATTCTAACCCTTTTCTTAATTAGTGACCTGTTTTTGCTGCTAGTTAACTTCTTTTTAATTCATTTTAATTGACTAGTTTTAAAAGATTTCTGCCTCTGAATTGCTTCATTTCTTTCCTTAAATTGCACCCAAACAGAAGTGAAATGTGAAGTGAGTGAGCCAACAGAAGACCAACTAAGTCAGAGCCTGAAATCCAACCAATTTCACTCCAACCAATTGCTTAATCAAGTGCCGAGTCTCATTGTTAATTAAACTTCTTTAAAATTCTTTAATTCCGTGGCTTGTTGCTGCTCTTGTGGTGCATTAGCAGACATTTCTGAAATTGTTGATTTTCTCTTTTCAAAGAATACTGTTAAAATGTTTTGTGGACCTGAGCAGATCAGCATTCCTGAGACCTTCACCTTTCTTTATTTTCAGATATTTTATGATGGACATCAGTTGTTTTTACTCATTTTGTATCTCATTATTGTTTGGCTGCTAATTAAGGAAAAAGAAATAATTAAGGGTTGGCGTCTTCAAGAGCAAGTCAATTAAAATGAATTCTAAAGAAGTTAATTAGCAGCAGAAACAGATCACTAATTAAGAAAAGGGTTAGAATGAAAACCTGCAGCTACTGTGGCCCTCCAGGACCAGAGTTGGGGACCCCTGGTGTAAACCATCGGTGTCTTCCTGTCTGTGTCTGGGCTGCTTTCCACACTATGCATATATAATCTATTAGAAATAGAAGTAACCTACTGCTATGAAAAAGACAAATTAAAAAAGTTGATTTAAGAGGTTTTTTTAAATACAGTGATCCCTCGCTATATCGCGCTTCGCCTTTCGCGGCTTCACTCCATCACGGATTTTATATGTAAGCATATTTAAATATATATCGCGGATTTTTTGCTGGCTCGCGGATTTCTGCGGACAATGGGTCTTTTAATTTCTGGTACATGCTTCCTCAGTTGGTTTGCCCAGTTGATTTCATACAAGGGACGCTATTGGCAGATGGCTGAGAAGCTAGATTGCTTACTTTTCTCTCTATCTTGTGCTGACTTTCTCTGATCCTGACGTATGGGGATTGAGCAGGGAGGCTGTTCGCACACCTAGACGATACGGACGCTCGTCTAAAAAAGCTGAAAGATTAACTTCATGTTGCTAACTTTTGTACAGCTGGTTCCGGAAACGACAGGCTGCACGGTGCTTCGCATACTTAAAAGCTCGAAGGGCACGTATTGATTTTTGACTGAAAAACAAACTCTGTCTCTCTCTCTCTCTCTCTCTCTTTCTCTCCCTGCTCCTGACGGAGGGGGTGTGAGCTGCCGCCTTCAACAGCTTTGTGCCGCGGTGCTTCGCATACTTAAAAGCAAACAGCCCTATTGATTTGTTTGCTAGAGATTGTTTTCTCTATCTATGTGACATTCTGTGCTCCTGACACGCACTCCTTTGAAAAGGAAGATATGTTTGCATTCTTTTAATTGTGAGACAGAACTGTCATCTCTGTCTTGTCATGGAGCACAGTTTAAACTTTTGAAAAAGAGACAAATGTTTGTTTGCAGTGTTTGAATAACGTTCCTGTCTCTCTACAACCTCCTGTGTTTCTGCGCAAATCTGTGACCCAAGCATAACAATATAAAAATAACCATATAAACAAATGGTTTCTACTTCGCGGATTTTCTTATTTCGCGGGTGGCTCTGGAACGCAACCTCCGCGATGGAGGAGGGATTACTGTATTCCATGGTGTTAGTGTGGCATATCTCTTATTGGTAAATTATTCTAGATTTTTGATGCCTAACAGCAAAAAGTCGCCTCATAACTTCTTTTATGCTTAGTTCTTGGAATAATAAGCAGAGCACGATTAGACGTTTATGACTTGGAATGTAGTGGGATAGGCATTCCAAAATATAGGCAGGAGCAAATTTATTATTTAGAGTGTTATATACCATTAGTAGTATTTAAAAGTCAATTCTAAAGGAAACAGGTAACCAATTTAATGAGTGGAGAGAGGGGCTCAAATTCTCTTTTTCTGGTTGAGATTCTTGATGCTGCCTTCTAAACTCACTTCAACCGATTGATGTTTTTCTTAGGTAGCCCTGTTAGGAGTGCATTACAGTAATCTAGTTAACTGATAATTACATGATACTGATTCTTGCTTTAGTATTGAATATTCCATGCATGATGTTACATTTTATTGAATTTCACAAATGGATTATAGGCTTGACTTATTGAACCAGTTACAAATAACTGAAATAATGTAAATAAATAGATTAATAATTCTGGTATTCATTACTGAATTATTACTGGCAACATCTTGCACACATAATAATAGGACCTGAAGTAACCTTTTTTTTTTACTGTTACACTTGAAGGAAGCTGTACTGATGTACAGTACATAGGCTGAGTGAATATATACTGTATGTGTGTAGCTTTCAATGTATTTTTGTTTTCCTTGCTTTGTGTTCACTTTTACAACTCTTTTCTGTGTTTCAATTTGCACAGGAGTAAAATTTGAATGTGTGAGCGTGATTGGCCATGTTGGTCAGTAGTTGTAATAGTAGAATAGCATTGAGTAGTGCATACTTGGGATTGGGAGAATTATAAACAGAGACTGATACATTTAAATATGTGTTAATATATTTTGAATTTAGTTTAAGAGAATTCTGGGATGAAGGAAGCATCTTAGAAATCTTGCTGAAGAGCACTATAATGTATACAAAGTCAATTCATGGCCAGCAAACTGTTTTTGGGAGAAGCTTGAACACTTAAGGTAATAAACCAAAGCCTAGAGCAAGTGAATGATTTAATAGTCTTTCCACCAGCTTAGCTTTTGAGATTTTATTTAATTTATTGAGGAGATCAAACCATAATGGAGAACAAGGAGTAAGTAACAGAAATACTTAACAAGTTTCAGATGGGTTGCATCACATTTGGCCAGTGATACACTTTCAAATTCAGAAAAGAGACTTCAGTGTCACACCTGAGATTACTGTAAGATGCAGTATTTCAACCTGAATGCTTTACTGTTTCACATAAATTTAAATAGTAAAGCCTAAGCCTGTGAGCACTAGTGAGGTAGGTGGGAAAAGAGGGATATTGAAAATAATAAATTAAAATCAGGGAACACCATTCTATCTTATCAATGCCTCGGCAAAAGCCAATGGACCAAGTGATGTTAGACAACAACTGAAAATAAGTCTTGACAGTAAATACACAATGGAAATTATAAATGGTGATAAGGAAAGAAATGTCACTGGCCAGATACCCAAAGTAACACTTGCACAAAAGTTGAAAGCCTTACTGTACCTTGGTCATTTTTTTAAATGCAAAAAGAGCAGGAGATGGACTTACCCAATGAAGGGATCATATGCTATTCTATACGCCACACCAAAGCACCTCCTGTCCACAACCAGTCATTTGAAAGACTACTTCAAGTGAACAAATGGCTCTAAACAGCCTATATACTATATGTTCTTTGAGACTAATTGCCTAAATTGACTACGAAAGATGAGCTATCATTGTAGGCACTAGGTAGTGCACAAACATAACACACAACCATAAAAGTGGGAGCGAAGCCCCTTAACATTGGCTTTCTCAAACTTGCTTAAAGTGCAATCCCCAGTTGGAGTGCAGCATAGGATATGCTGCCATGAAAATAGGCACAATGAAAAGATTAAAATGAAGCTGTAATCCAAGAGGCAAGAGAAAAAATTCAGACACACATCAGGAAAAGGTATCAAAAACACAAGACAAAACAGAAGACACAAGCATGGTGATGCAGCAAAATAAGAAAAAGAAAAGATACTATAACATGAAGCAAGAGAAGAATTCCAAAACAGATGTTAGAAACCACAGCGCTTTGTCTGAATTGTGTTTTCAGGTGGCCACCCAACTAACTTCAGAAGCAAGTGATTAAAAGTATCAGTAGAAGAATTCTTCACTGCTGTTTCATTTGATGCTGATATGAGGCTGCAGAGAAAGTGGAATCTCCCTCTGTACATGTGAGCAAAAAGAAAATCCTATGATTTGACATCTTATGAACGTATGATGTAAATGGCCCAGAACAGTCACTAAACCAAAATGGGAAGTTCCAACTTAACAGCAAATGCCATTCATCACTGCCTTCCCATTTTACCTTCTAACAACAGGCAAATCTCTACACATATACTTACATTTGTATATATGCTAAAGAGCATCAGCAAACAACATTTACAAACTGTACACAAATGTAATATTTAAGTAGCTATATTACAAATGTGGCAACAGACACTAATAACGGGTCATGGGCAATGTACACTAAAAGGAGGTGATGAAGCTGAACTTCTTATGTGATAGTCATGACTTTAGTATTGAAGTTATTGAAGGATAATGGTCTGAAACTGTGAAGATGCAACAAAAGTGGAAATGACCACATTCAGCATTTTGGAAAAGGGGAGAAAAAATTGCTTCCAAAAAAGGTCATATAAACTCGGAGTGGATACTTTCAAGACCAGGGATCAATGGAGCCCAGTGCCTCATTCATTTTCTCCACTTTTACTCCATGTGTTGAGACAAATTCAGGGTATCGACTAAAGAAATTATTTGAAATCCCAGGATAATGAACTGGGGTAGGGTTTATATTACAAGAAGAAAATGCACTATAGAAAGCCCTACTCGGCTAATCTGCAAGATTTGAGCTGAGTTGATAATTATCAATATTACATTATATTGAGACTATTACAGTGACTATAACAGCTTCATTATATTCTTGTTTTCTGTCGGTGTGGTGGTGTTTTAATGGTAGTGTCTTCATAAATGGGATGTGTAGGGTACCTGGTTAAGCAAGTCGGTCAACCCCTTTAAGTTTTTTTCCCAGAATGATGTGTAGGTCTAGAATGAATCTTTTTTGGTTTGTGGATATTTTAATTGAAAGTAGGATCAAGCAGGGGTGGAAATTGTGTGTTGATTTGTGAAATCTGTGACTAAGAAGTTAACATGTAGGAAGGAACTGCAATTATGTCATTTCATTCAGGAAAGTAAACCCCTGTTTTTAGATCCAACACTGTCTTTGGAAAAGAAGACTTACCTGAGCATTACTGTAATCAACAACCACTCAGGGACAGGAAGAGATGATTTGGTTGGATGTTATTGAACCTTTCCCAGTAAGTAAGACTAAAAAGGCCTACTTAATGGCGGTGGTCAATTAGCTCACCAAATCTGTAGAGCTTTTCGCTCCATTAGACATAATGACTGATGAAGATTTACAGTACTTTAAAAAAATTAGATCTTCACATGCTGAGCAATACCAACACACTTGGTCTCAGATAGGGTTTTGTAATGAATAAACTCGTTAGGTTTCTTGGGGTTTGGGGTTGAAATCACAACAAGATGACAGCACATAACTCATAAGATAGCTCCACTTTTCTAGACCACTATGAAAACTAGGATCAAGTTGCACTTTACTGTAAACACTGCTACTATGTGGCATTTAAATGGATAGGATCAGTCACTGTAATTACATTTTTAGGACCCATAAATTATTGAATGAAATGGGACACTGGGCTAGAATGCAAAATTAATCATTGATATGTTGCTAATATCAGGTCCATTTTGGACCTAACACAGGTGGGAAATATGTAACAGCCTGATTATATTGTGATTTTATGTTTGTGAAGTAGTATCTTAACAGCATTGTCTTTGTAAACAGACCCACGGGTTAACTGTGATGAATGAGTACTTACCCCTTTAAGTCTTTTCCCAGAATAATGTGCAGGTCTGTAGTGAAATCTTTATTGTTTTATGGATGTTATCATACATGAGTGCTTTGGGAGCGTCGTCAAGACATTAAAGGCATGGGTAATACTCCTCAAGGGGGAGTCAGTGATCTTCTTTTCCCGTTTACCCGCAAATCTGACGGTTTCCTACAGGAAGAGCTCTGACATCACTTCCACATTCAGTCCTGAAGTACCTCCCTTTCCACCATGGGATATATAGTATATAAGCATCTGTAAAGCTGGATGGTGGCATTCATTACAGAATCCACATCTGGTCTGGATATATTGTACCTCCAGGAGCAATGTTAAGAGAGATCATTTGGCTCACAAATTCACTTCAACTGTGTATTTACCTTTATTTTATTTTTTTTTCCCACCAACACACTTGTCTGTTAAACGGGTTTTATCAGGCTGGTGTCCAAACCCTTTGACATGTCTCTGTCTTATACTGTATCTTACAAAGTTTAAACTGAGAGCAGAAGCCAGCAGTAGTGAAAGTTGTGCCTTGCTTTGTGAAACCCCTTTTTTCATGAATGAACCTCTGCTTTTTGGATCCAACGGTATTGATAGAATGAAATAACTACTTTTGTGAAGTGAGATACGCCTCAGAAGTCTTTATTAATCTGGGAGTACATGTAGGATTAAAATATATGTACGGGAGATTGCAGTGGGGTATATATATAATTTAGTTTTGGTTTGATGTTTTGTGCACAGTTATTCATTAATACACTTTTACTGATGCAAGAGATTGATTTCTGGTTGGGTGAGTAGAATTTGGATTGGTTCTTTTTGGATTAATAAACAATAAATAAATCATAGTCATCATGTGAGTGGTTCATGAATGTTGGCACATAAACTTGAGAGGCTTACAATGTGACAGTTGTTTTTATGACTTTGAAGTCTATTGAATAATTGTGTACGAACTATTGGTATCCCATTAGGAGTAACCACAGACAAGTTTTTCCTGTAACATAGACAATAAAACCATCTATTTATAGGCTACAAAGCTAAAGTGCTCCAATCATTTACAAAGAGGTTTGTGTTAATGTTGTAAAATTTTAGTTAAGGATTGATGTAGAAGCTGCATGGTGTCTTAGAGATCTGTACCACTGCCTCCCAGCATTTAAATCATGGCCTCAACACTGTCCTGCGTAGAGTTTGCTCATCTTCCCCTTGTCTGCATATTAGGTAGTCTTGTCTTTTCCCATAGATGTTGGTCTTAGATTAATTAGAGAGAGTGAGTTTGGGCAGTGTGTGTGAATGCTTGGCCCTAAACTGGATTAAGTGGTTTCAAATATGTATGTATAACATTTTGTTCACTTTTAATGTACAGTACGTAATTGCAAGTAGCTTTTTAGAAGTCAGCATTTGTAACTTTTATGTTAATATTTTGTGTCACTTTTTTATTCTAAAACCTTTTTTTTAAATAAGTAAAATCAGTTAATATTTATATGGTACAATGGTTGGTATTGCTGCTTCACAGCTTCCACAGCCCAAATGCATGATGGGATTATTGTCATGTCTAAAGTGGCAAAATATGAATGAGTATGGGAGTGTGAGCTTCATGTGAAAATATCTTGAGATGTTTGGCAGCTTTTCCAGGGTTGGTTACCACCTAGTGCCCAGTGCTGCAGGGATAGGCAACACAGTTGCATGGACGATGACAAGCATAGCATAGAATAAGAAGAAAAAAGAAAAGCCGTCAAGTAGTTATATTTAAAACAGTATGGTAGCCACAACAAACAATTCAGAAATTGCTTTCTACCATAACTTTTATTCTAATGTATCTTAACTGCACAAACTGTGAAGCAGAAAAATTCTTGTTCAACTGAATGCAATTGGTTGATAGTGCCAAGAAATACTATAGGCTCTGGTGGTTCTCCAAGATAAAGACTTTGCACTTCACTATGATACCTCTAACAGTAGCATTACACTAAGAAACAACATAATTCAACTCACTTGAGCACCATTTCTACATTTCCCCCAATCATGTGTGTATTTCTGGAGAACTGAATTACATCCTGCCTGAAGAAGGGGCCTGAGCTGCCTCGAAAGCTTGCATATTTTTTAGTTAGCCAGTAAAAAGTGTCATTTTGCTTGATTTCTCACTGAAGAATTGAATGAATACAGAAGACAGAAGCTTAACAGAAACAAAAGTGAAAAGCTCTCTGAACGCCACATTGTCTTGATAGGTTGAGATGACAGGCACCTGTGTCTGTTCATGTCAGATGCTTTATTGGTGCAAGACTATTATAGGTAAGTGAATCTCTGATAATATTCCACTAAGAAGGCCTGTTCTTTACTTTTCATTCTGGCTTGCAGCCAGTTTGATATTAGACGCTTCACAGTTTGCTGCCTCCAACAAATCAAATTGACATTTATCAGGATTAACACTTAACCTGGCTACTATTAATTGCTGAAGAATAGACACCATATGTCAAAATTGTATGGGGGCAGGCAGAAAATTTATAACGATAATCTCACTATTATAATTTATTTGTGGTAAGACTTTAGTTGGTTAAATAACAGCTTATGGTATTGACAGAGTGTCATGAATTGGGTTAATTTAAAACATTTAATGAGGCATTTGGGATATATATTGTTCCATGAGGTTTTGCTACTTTTGGGTTCATGTAGAGTCATATTTTCAATTTTGTTTGAAGCTGGAATAATATTTTGGACATTGTCCATAACAACATTTTGTTTATCTCATGGCGCTGCCATGTTGTACTTATTTCACCTTCCTTTGCTAGGCTGGTTGCTACCCTTTGACAACTGGAAGTCACATTGTGTGACATCACTGGAGAAAAATTATAAAGGTCTGTGTTGCAAACTTCTGGCTTGTCCAGTTTTCTGGATGCAAAGAAAGTTGTCTTGCTGTGATTTACTTTAGGTTTTAGATTTCTGTGTCATTTCTTTTTGATTACAAATTTGATTAGCTATTGAGGTTTTGGTCATTTGGTCATTCCAAACATTTGATAATGACCCATGTTCTGTTTTTTTGACTTTGATGATTGATTTGCCCATTTCCTGGTCCACTGTTGTTTTTGCCTGCCATTTTGTTATCTGGCAGAACATATTGACTTCTAGGGGATACTAAATACTTACTTTACTTTAAGGTAAAGTTTAGACTCTTTACTGCAAAGATCATACTCTGGATTTCAGCAAGATTAGGAGAATGATTTATCCAGGACAGACAGACACCCTTAACTAAAAGCTATATGCTGATTAAACCGTGTGCCAGTGGATGTCCAAGAATTATAAATACTCATGTATTTCAGTACTGCCTCATTTCAGCCGGAAACCTGCTTAAGGTAAATGTGTTAGGCTCCCTTTGAACCTTGATATAAATAAAGGATTCTTTGAATCATCCAGAGCTTCAACCGATTATTTAATAAAGAGAAAATAATAACAATAGCCTGCCTACTATTATAGTTTTAATACAGAGGAACTTGTGGAGATCAAAGAAAGTCAGGTAGAATTCTATTCCGGGACTTCTCAGTACATTTAATGAATGCTATTCAAAGGAGGGTTTACAAATCAATCAACATGTATGATTGTTCAATACATGATAAATTACAAGTTAACAAAGTATGAAGAGTCTCAACAGCAGACACCTAGAACAATCTCTTAGGTCATTGCTCCCTTAATTTCATTTTTTACACTTCGTTCCCATGTTTAATCATTTAGACTCTAAAGTTTCCAGCATTTCAGCTGTTGTTTGTTTATGTACCATCTCCAAGAGAGAACAATCTACATGCTGCTCTTCTTTTCTCCTCTGCTAAAGGGTTAGAGCAGGATAAGTGGTGGTAGAAATGGAAAGGACCGCCTGGGGTATCGGCAATTTACCACCCAAGTGTTTCCATTTATGTGCAGATGGCCTACATGGATGTCTGGAGAAACTATAACAATATTTGTATATATTATTAAGATAATAGTAACTTTGTGTAATGTTCGAGCAGCTGTCTTTGTTGCTTCTACTATACAGTAACCTCAGTGCAGACAACAGAGTACAACAGAAAGGTCAAGGTAAAACTCTACTCTGAGATCTGCTTCATTGAGTGAATGACAGTTCAAGTATCTTTAAATCAACCCTTCTGAGCTTTTTTACTCTGAACATTTGGTGGAAAAATGCTAGCTTCTCTTGTCTATACATCACATCTGTGTCTTACATGAAGGCTTATTAAAAACAATATCACTCAAAGTCATTTTCACACTCTGTATGATTTAGCTTCCAAAATAAGCAGGGGGGAAGGGGAGAGGATATCAATGAATCCAGGAGCATTTATTTTTCCAGTTTAAGCTGTTGAGACTTCAGAGCTGCACAGCCTGGAACTCGAGCCACTAACCACATGGCTCTATGGTTCAAATTATAAAAATGATAAATAACCGGCTTGACATTCCAAGGTCAATTTCTCTTCCCTGTGCTGTAAAGTCTACATGCAGTGGTATCTGTGTTGTCATGAAAATAAAAAGGGAATGAAATGGCCAAGTGCCCATCTTCATTAACAGCCTTTTCTATTGAAATTAAATGTTTATTAATAAAATGAAACTAATATTTAGCAGGAAAACCCAAGTCCTGCAGCATATCTCTAGGATCAGCCTCGATTGTTTCTTTAATGTTCATCGTTGGAGAAACACTTAACATTAGCGCCTGCCACATTTACAAATACAGTTCAAAGAATGATACTCGAGTCCCACTTATGCTATACAGGTAATACAAATTTCCTCACAGTGATGACAAAGTGGCCAACTCAAATGACAGACTGTGTGATTTAGGATTAGTCCCTATTGTGAAGTGTTTGGGTTAATGAAAGAGCAGCACTTTAAGCAGTTTCATATGGATCAGGTGTCACCGTTCCAGGATTTGTTTTTTTCTTCATCTTTTTTGCAGTAATGGTCCAGTTCTGAGTTCCATCCTTCCCAGTGCTAATAGAAAATGGCTAGAACCAGATGTTTAAGCAACAATTTATCCATTGTGCTTAGGACTGTGACATCACCCCTTTATGTCATAATTCTTTCTTATTGGAAGTGTATGGGGAAGTGTTAGCCGAGTTTGTCAGATGTGGTGCTTCTTAAGGCCGGCATTTACTCATTCCAGATGTTATCTCTTTTCCTTACCTCCCCCTCTGTCACCCTCTTCCTGTACCACTCTCACACCTCACTTTCTTTTTGCTCCATTACTTGGTTTTAAAATAAATACTTTCTTCTTTTGGTCATGGTGTTGTTTATGAAACATAATTGCATTGTTTGTATGCCTTTTATGTTAAAAGAAAAGTTAACTGCAGGTAACAATAAGATCAAGATTAACTTACAGTTTTCTTAGACTTTTTTCTTGAATGCAATTCAATATTCCTCCAGTAATGAACATTTGCAGAGCTATGGTTTTCACAGTTAACAGTCCAACTTCAATAATGCGTTGCTCCACAGCACAATACAAAATTGTTCTCCTGTTTGCAGGGATACCTTAATGGAGCATTTTTCTAAGTTTTCCCATGTGACAGACTTTCCCAGATGTTTTGTACATCTTTCTTTTCTCCAGGGATAACATGAGATTTTTTTTAATGCTGGTGAATCTGTCAACTTTAGAAAAACTATTTGTTCACACCATACCTGAAAGGAGCTTTACGTGAGTAATGCAGATTTAATGCATTCAGTCTGGATATGATTTGCTGAAAAATTTTACCAGAGTCTACATCCAATGAAGTATCTTACAATGTCTGAAATAAACCCATCCATCCTCATCATCATCATCATCACTATTTTCATTCCACATTTCCTGATCAGAGGGGCAAAGCACTGAGCTGGGCTGGGCTGACCAGGTTACCCTCTCCTTAAAACATACTAGAACTCCTCCTGGGGAATTTCCACACATTCCCAAACCATTTAAGAGATATAATTCATCCAGTGCCTTGTATATGTCCCTCAGTCTCCCAGTGAACCATGCCTGGAGCACCTCCCGTGGATGGATAGATAGATAGATAGATACTTTATTAATCCCAATTGGCACAGAGAACATTCTAACCATTTGCCTAAACCTACTCGATTGTCTCCAAATTATCTAAATATGCATGTTTTAGTTTAATTTCTTGTGCATCACAAGGCTCCTGATCCTGTCACAGAAAGTAAGCTTAGCAAACCTGCTCAAAAAGTGTATTATGGCCACTTCTGTTCATTCTCTCAGTTACCATTGTCATCATATGTAAGGATGGGAATGTAGATGCTTTGTTCAAGATCTTTGCTCTGCTACAATCCCCATAAACCTGTTGCCACTGTAAAAATGTGTCTCTTCTACTTGGGCCAGATTCTCTCTTCAATTACTTAAAGAGAACAGATCACTCTTTTACCAGGATAGGACTATGAAATCAGATTCCAACCACATTACACTTAGCAAACATAGCTTAACATACACTTAAATTAATTTAAAAATTTCACAATAATCCATCCATCCATCCATTTTCCAACCCGCTGAATCTGAACACAGGGTCACGGGGGTCTGCTGGAGCCAATCCCAGCCAACACAGGGCACAAGGCAGGAACCAGTCCTGGGCAGGGTGCCAACCCACCGCAGGACACATACAAACACACCCACACACCAAGCACACACTAGGGCCAATTTAGAATCGCCAATCCACCTAACCAGCATGTCTTTGGACTGTTGGAGGAACCCCACGCAGACACAGGGAGAACATGCAAACTCCACGCAGGGAGGACCCGGGAAGCAAACCCAGGTCCCCAGGTCTTCCCAACTGCGAGGCAGCAGCGCTACCCACTGCGCCACCGTGCCGCCCAATTTCACAATAATCTGTTTTATTATTGAAACCAATTCAATGTAGAAGTATTTTTGACATTTCGACTGCTTTAAACATGTGAAGTTGTAAAATCTCTTACATAAGGACTGAAGTGTATGCTGAATTGTGTCTTGGGTTCTTGCTATGATTAACAGACCAGAGCAGGTGCAGCAGTTTTAAAGGAACAGTATGGCTTAGACTTGGTAAGAATGTGGAAGAAAAGCCATGAAGCTGCAAAGTGCTTTATGGGGGAATTGGCTGATTGCTCATTCATACGCTGGAGCACAATCAGAACAGCCTCTCTCATTAGAGCTCTGTGGTTTGTTAAGGGAAAGCACATATACTCACAGATCTTGAAAAAGGTCTGAGTTGGTAAAAAAAGGAAGAAAGCTGGAGAGAAAACTGAGGAGGAAGAAAGAAATTGTGATGGTCCGGGTCAGCTCCATGCTCCCTGTTGCATCCAGGAACCTTGTGAACACATACCATCAATAGTCGGGAACCAAGATGAGCTGGGCAAATAAGGACACACACTTACAGCAATGGGTAGGTGCAAAGGTGACAAGTGCTTGTATTAAAATTAAACCAAAACAAAACAGTGTTTGAAAAGTGCAGTGCATCAAAATCATTAAATAAAACATCCAATAAAATTCAAGTGACTGTGGAGGTTAAAATAATTCATAAATTAATATTCCATTCTATTAAAACAAGGTTAAAAATCACAGGCAGGAATCTGTTCTTTCAAAAACGCACAAGCCCTGGTGCATTCTCCTATAACCAACCTCTCCTCTGCTTACCCAGATCCTGCAACCACAGGAGGTATCCTTCCGGCAGCCACAGCCAACCTTCTTCACAGGCTCAGGTCCCTGCTGTCCAACAAGCTACCAGCAGGGTGCCACACTGAGCCTCGCTCCTTTAAGTCTTGAGGCCACTCCTTGGCCTTACATAAGAGTGAGCATCGGGACACTCCACCTACCCCAAAAAAAGAAATACTCAGTTGGAGTGGCCCTCTTCAGCCCCCTTCAACACCAGTTCTACGCTCCTCCTGGGGCTCTCCTCCAGGCTGTCTGCCTCCTCTCCTCCGCACCCTGGCATTTCCCGATCCTGCCTTTGTTCTCTCATCCTTAACTCCCGTGTCTAGGAGAAGCACCTGACTGATCCACTCACCTTTGCACATGAGTATGCATTCACCAAGCACCACAGTCAATCGTGGAGTGAAGCATGGAGACACACACCTTCACCTAATAGGCCCCTGCATGTTCTTGGGATACGATTATTTATTTGAAAACTGCCCTGCGCCAAGCACCACTTATCACAGAAAGAAAGATCAGGATTGGGTGGTCAGACAATGGTCAGAGATGTAGCACAGTGTAATGAGAGGAAATGTACTCCAGGGACAGATCAACCCTGCTTAGTGGTTAGACCAGGGACAGTTGGGACTCTGAGGGTGGCAGAAAAAGAGAGTCGGGTTCAGTGTGTCTACCAAAGGAGGTGGATGGGACGGGAGTCAAATTGTGAACCACATTTGCCAGAGTTTCAGCCCTGCTGAGCAGACCGTTTGGATGAGCAGGGGAGAACCCAAAAGAAAGAGAGAAAAGCACTGGGGACAAGCTGATCCTGACTCTGATTTGATCCCTATATTTAAACTATTTATTGGACTTATTTATTTATTGGTTTTATCTTCCTACACTATAGGACTGTTTTTATACAGTAGTTATTGAAGAGTTAAGTGCTACTTTTTGAACCCTGTTTACCATTTTGATGAAATGCATTTTGCACATTGTACCAGTAACTTGCTTTTGTGTCCTCACTTACTCTAGTCCATCCTCAGTTTTGGTTATCAAAATTACAAGAGACAGAAGAGGCCCATGGCTGCAGGCACCCGAGGCATCACAAAGTGTGGACAACCACCTGAATAAACCCACAAAACTTGCATATTTCATTGGAATGAAAACAAATGTAAGTCAGTATTGCTTATTTGTGTACATTTATTAATCACATGTGTATGGTTCTCTGTGTGAAGAAAAATTTTCTAACATTTTTGCAAAATCTACCTTTATCATGTTTCAATCTGTTCCTATGTTCTTGGTGAAGAACTTAATTCAAAGTAAACTACTAATTCCTTTGAATTGCTAATTCCTTTAATAATTTTAAAAACATTGATCGTGTCACCTCTTAATTTCTGCTATAACTGAAAGGTTCAATTCCTTCTACTTTCTTTACAGCTCAACCCCGCATTTCCGGAATCAGCCAAAGTCATCTTCTCAGGAATTTCTCTACCACTGTTGTCTTTTTTGTAATATGGTGTCTAAAACTGCATTCAGCACTCTAGATAAGGCCTCACTAGTGTGTTATATAGCTTAAGCGTAATTTCCAATTAATTTTAATCTGCAGATCTACACCTATAACCTAACATCCTATTAGCTTTCTTAATGACTTCTGTACACTGTCTAAATACACATAGTAACAGGTCCACAATGACTTCTTGGTTCCACCCATAAGCTGTATTTTCAAATTTCAAACCTCTAATTGTGTATTCAAATTAAGAATTTTGACTTTCTATTTGTAATACTAGGGGTCTTTGCCTCCTGCTCGTTTCGCTTGCCAACCCCCGTGCTAGCCTCTTTCCAGTTTTTCACGCGTGTATGGGAATGCTTTTGTACAATTTAAACAGATTTTTATTTTCACGGGAATTGTTACATATGCATAATAGAACTATTTTACTTTACAGTGAATAATTAACCATATTAAAAAAGAGTAAAACGTAATAATTTGAAAGTAAATTATGTTTCATGTTGCGTTAGAGTTATTTGTTGTGTAATATGTGAAATTAGCATGCAAATACTTTTTAAACTTACACTTTTACTGTAAAACTTCAGTAAAAACAATTTTTTGAATTAAATTTTCGTCAATATCGCATTGGATTTTGATTCTGTATTTGGACTTTCATCGTGACAATGCAACGTATAACTGCCCGTGATTAAATTTCGTTTTATTTTAAGCTTAAAGACTGTTAATGATTATATTTTGGCAGATAGTATTTAGAATTCAGCCGCAATAGATATCTCTTTGCTTTAATTCTGTAACGCCGCTGCAGGGTGGGGTTTGTTTTGTTTTGGATGTGCTCTTACTCTTCGTATGTCAGAGGACCGGGACATCGCAAAGTGGGATTAAGCCTCATGTGGGGAGGCAAAATGGGGGGGGGGGGATATTAAAGGGGGGAGAGAAGGAGAGCAGGCTATATCTAATCTATTCTTGTAATTCTTATAATTATAAATATCAATGCAACAATAGGCTAAAATGCAATAACTCATGGGGAATCTTGAAACTAAGATTAAAAGTGCCATATTACCAATTAAAACTATAAATGACATTAAAAACTCAGAATCAATGTCTCCATGATGGGACAGTTAACTTTGTGAGCTGGAATGTTAAAGGCCTGAATCACGAATTAAAGAGAAAGAAAGTATGCTCTGACCTAACAGGCTTAAACGCTAAAATAGTATTTTTACAGGAGACCCACTTACTAACCAAGGATCAGTTCAGATTACAAAAAGACTGGACTGGCCAAATGTTCCATTCTAGCTTTATAAAGAAAACTAGAGGGGTGGGAATTCTCATACATAGAACAGTTCCATTTGTAGCATCAGAGGTAGTGTCGGACCCTGAAGGGAGATATGTGATGGTCATGGGCAACTTATATAACAGTAAAATGATTTTGATAAATGTTTATGCACCCAATGTTGATGATAAGGAATTCATGCAAAATCTATTTGCATCCATTCCCAATGTGAACACTCATAAAATTATAATGGCTGGGGACTTTAATTGTGTTTTAAATCCACTCTTAGATAGGACTCCTGTGACAGGGGGGACGACATCTAATACTGCAAAGATAATTACACAGTTTTTAAATGATCACAACTTATCAGACCCCTGGAGGTTTCTTAACCCAAACTCAAGAACATATTCGTTCTACTCACCAGTGCATTATAGCTACTCAAGAATTGATTATTTTTTTATAGATAATAATTTCCTGCCTACAATTAAATCATGCAAATATGACACAATTGTTATCTCTGACCATGCCCCTCTAGTCTTGGAGCTAAAATCAATAAGCCCCTCACACTCACCTCGCAGATGGCGTCTTAACCCTCTTTTATTGGCAGACGAGAACTGCACAGAATTTATATCCAAACAAATCAGCTTCTTCCTAGAGACAAACACGTCCACAGAGGTTTCTGCAGGAACACTCTGGGAAACTTTAAAGGCCTTCTTAAGAGGCCAGATTATTTCATATCTTTCCCATAGAAATAAATTAGAAACCAAGAAAGTGTCAGAGCTAAGAAATGAAATTACTAGAATAGATGAAGAACAAGCCAGGCGTCCAAGTGAAGCTCTTCACAGGAAAAGGCAGGCCCTGCATACAGAACTTAACATCTTAACAACTAAAGAAACTGAACAACTTATTTATAAGTCTAGACAGCATTACTATGAACACGGAGAAAAAGCTAATAAGCTTTTAGCTCAACAAATTCATAAACAAGAAGTTCACAATGCAATACCAGTAATCACCAACAAGAATGGAGAAGAAATCATCGACCATAATAAAATAATGCACACATTTAGAGATTACTATAAGTCTTTATATTCCACTGAGCCCAAAGAAGACAACACGCAATCTAATGCATTTCTGGATAATTCACAAATACCACAAATAGATGCTTTAAGTGCTGAGGAACTGGATAAACCTCTAACGCTAACAGAATTACTAGACGCTATAAAGTCACTACAAAACGGGAAATCATCAGGCCCTGATGGTTACCCCGTAGAGTTTTATAAGAAATTCTCCACTCAGCTAGCTCCACTCTTATTGGTAACATTTACAGAAGCTAAAGACCACCAAATACTACCTCAAACATTTCGACAAGCATTAATCACCGTCTTTCCTAAACAAAATAAGGACTTGTTACAATGTGCATCATATAGACCAATTTCACTCCTGAATAATGATGTTAAGATACTCTCAAAAATCCTAGCTAGAAGGATGGAGAAAGTGCTGCCCTCGGTAATATCACAAGATCAAACTGGATTTATTAAAGGCCGACATCTATCTTCAAATCTCCGACGCTTGTTTAATGTTATATATTCACCAGCAAAATCAAACACCCCAGAGATATTATTATCATTAGACGCAGAAAAGGCATTTGACATGATCGAATGGAATTACCTTTTCACTGCATTGGAGAAATTTGGGTTTGGCCCGAATATTTGTGCTTGGATCAAACTACTGTATACCAGTCCAGAAGCTTCAGTTTGTATTAATAACATTTGCTCAGACTACTTTAAACTAGAACGTGGTACCAGACAAGGATGTCCCTTGTCGCCACTGCTGTTTGCAATCGCTGTTGAACCACTGGCGGTTCACTGCCGAAATTCTTATCAGATAAAGGGGATTGTCAGAGAAGGACTGGAACAGAAAATTTCTCTATATGCAGATGATATGGTCTTATATATATCGGACCCAGAAAACACTGTCCCTGCTGTTTTAACAGCACTAACAGAATTTCAAAAGATATCTGGTCTTAGAATTAATCTGAATAAAAGTATACTCTTTCCAGTGAATTCACAAGCATATAATATTAAATTAGACACCCTACCTTTTACCATAGCAGATCAGTTTAAATACCTAGGGGTAAATATCACAAGTAAACATAAAGCTCTTTATCAACAAAATTTTGGCGTCTGTATGGAAAAAATTAAGCAAGACTTGCATAGATGGTCAACCCTTCATCTCACTCTAGCCGGAAGAATTAACATTGTTAAGATGAATATCCTTCCTAAACTTCTCTTTTTATTTCAAAACATTTCAATATATATCAATAAATCGTTTTTTAAACAGTTAGATTCAATAATAACCTCATTCATTTGGAACTCAAAACACCCACGTATCCGAAGAGCGACCCTACAAAGACCTCAGGCAGAAGGTGGCATGGCTTTACCTAATTTTCAGTTTTATTACTGGGCAGCAAACATACAAGCCATAAAAACCTGGACACAAATAAATGCACATACACAGGCTTGGTCCGCAATAGAAGTAAAATCCTGTAGTACTTCTTTATATTCCCTGCTCTGCTCTCCAATAAATGAAAGTTATCGCAAATATACTAATAACCCAATTGTGCTTTACTCACTCAGAATATGGAACCAAATTAGGAAGCATTTTAAGATGGAAAATCTTTTATCAGTGGTACCTCTGCAAGAGAACCACCTCTTTCAACCTTCGCAAGTATATCCAGTTTTTAATACCTGGAAAAGTTTTGGGATTAAAATGCTCAGAGATCTTTATATAGACAACATATTTACATCTTTTGAACAATTACGTTCAAAATTTAACCTCCCAGCTACACATTTCTTTTACTATCTTCAAATTAGAAATTTTGTTAAACAGAAATTGCCCGATTTCCCCCACCTTGCACCCTCCACACTGCTGGAAAAAATACTGCTCAATTCCGAGGAAACAAACACTATTTCCGCAATATATAAAATCTTATTAGATTTAGATCCCTACCTTTCAAAGATCCAAGAGGACATTGGGAAGAAGATCTCTTAATCAATATATCAGAAAAGGAGTGGAAGGTAGCAAAGCAGAGAATTCACTCGAGTTCTATATGCGCAAAGCATAGAATTATTCAACTAAAAATTATATATCGAGCTCATCTGTCTCGCTTAAAACTGTCCAAAATGTTTCCAGGCCAGGATCCAACCTGCGAGCACTGCAACCAAGCTCCTGCCTCACTGGGTCACATGTTCTGGGCCTGCACCAAACTAACATCATTTTGGACAAAAATTTTTAAGTGCCTCTCAGACAGCCTTGGGGTCACAATCCCTCCTAACCCACTAACAGCTGTGTTTGGTGTCCTTCCAGATGGACTGGAATTGGAGAAGGACAAGCAAACGGTGATTGCATTCACTACACTCTTGGCACGCAGACTTATTTTGTTAAATTGGAAGAATCCTAATTCTCCTCTTATAAGTCAGTGGGAAACCGCTGTTTTATATTATTTGAAATTGGAAAAAATCAAATTTTCAGTTAGAGGATCTGTACAAAATTTTTTCAAAACATGGCAGGATTTAATCAATATTATTTTAGAATAAGAGAAATAACTATTATTGCATTTAACTCCCTTCTCCATCTCTTATTTATATAGATATTTACTTCTCCCCTTCTTTTGTCTAATGTTGCCTTATTAAAAAGCTTAAAGAAATTTTCCTTTAGCTAAGCTCTCCTTCTCAGGGGTGGGGTTTGATTCGTTTTCAAATTTGTTGGGTTATAAATTGATCTGTTTGTATGGAATGATTACAATGAAAATTAATAAAATAAAAATATTAAAAAATTTCGTTTCTTTCCCTCTATTAAATAAAACGACTTTTTCGAATGTTTGGCTCTGAGATTTGTTAATTGTCTTTGCAAAAGCCATTCTAATGGGAAACTGTTAATGTTTTAATACAAATGGCATATCAAGATCTCCTTTGTTGTCTGATGTTATCCCCTGAAGATGTACTACATTATCTTTCTTGGATACATCCTTCTTTCTACAGTAATTCCAGCGGTGGAAGACTGGATGGTGTTAACGGTTGAAGATATTCTTCGGGATATTGAAAGTTGATGTTTTCATCCTCCACATAATCACCACCAACTGTTTCAGCATAGTCTATTGATACGCATTTAACCAATTTACTGTGTAACCGATTTTTGGTGTTAATTTGTTTGACTTCATCGTTTCTTGGTGCTAGGATTGCCCGTGTACTCATTTTTTACGTTGATAACCCTTTGTGATGAAATTCTTCAATAAGATTTGGACATGATACATCTTCTTTAATTGGGAACTTAAAGTGAGGAAAATTTAAAAATTTTTAAGAGCTGAGAGAGCAGAAACTGTCTCTGTCAAAAGCATTCATACAAATGAGAGGTAAGATTACCATATGCATGGCTGTAAATGGTTGGGAGGAGGGCATGACTTGAAAAAATCTCATGGCCAAAGTCTCATGTCGCGGGACTTGAAAAAATCTTCCAAAAAGACTCATCATGTCACAGGATTTTTTTATATAATAGAGAGACATTAAACCACAAATGCTACAAATCTCCACCCAGCAGTATTTTGTCCATCATTTCTTAATTCCAAAAAAACTCATCATAACTGTTTCTTTCCAATGTTTTGGCCAATTTCACACTGATCTAAATACTGCACCTTGAATCCAGGTAAATGTTGTCATATGCGCTTCTCTGGTTGAATGCTTTTGTTGCTTCCTCAAAAACTTCCAGAGAACTTGTTAAACATGAGATCCCCTCCCCATCTGAATCCATGCTGGCTGATTAGCAACACTTCTGTTCTTATTATGTGCTGCTCGATCTTGTTCATAATAATTGCTTCCATCAATATACCTGTGGTGCATGTTAAACTTACTGGCCTATGTTTACTATGGTAAGCTGATCACCTTTTTAAAATAACAGGATAATATTTGCTAGACTCCAGTCCTTAGGAATTTTAAAAAATAACTGTCAGTGGTTCATGTATGCACTCAATACCCCATGACTTTAGGATAAATTTTCCCTGGTCCTTTTGATTTGTTTGACTTCAGCATATTTAGTCCACGCAGCACTTCTCCTTTTATGATGTATACATCACTAAGTAATTCATTTGTAGTTCCTATTGCTGCTGGGAGGTTATCCACTTCTTCAAAGTTCAGAAAACTACAATTCAGAGTATTTGCTCATTTACTGTCTGTATATTTTATTTATTTATGCATACTGTTCCTGATCCACTTCACTTCCTTTTTGACTGTTTTTCTATGACTAAAATACTGAAATAATTTGTTTGCATTATTTCTCTCCTTTTCTGCAATATTCCTCTCTTAACTGTATTTTACCCTTCCTAATATAATTTTTGATTATTGCTTTTACGTTCCCTACAGTTAGCCATTGTGCCATCATGCTGTCTTGGCTTATTACAAACTTTCCGAAAGATGACTCCTGAGAGATTGAAACTGTAATGTGCAAGTTCAAAAAAATAAATTACTATTGGTATGAGGATCTTTTTTGAATTAGGGGAAATGTTGTAACTACTGTACTAGTTTACAATATAAAAACAAATTAATTAAAAATATATTAAGCAAGTTGGTTAAGTTTGCAAATCACTCTTAAAGCAGCTTAGCAGATACTCTAGTGTCAGTCAAATCTCTTCAGTGTCTCATTTTTAAAATTAAAGTCTTGCAGGATTTAATACAAATTAATACTTAATATTTATCCATATTCAAAAGTTTGGGATGGCAAAATTAAGAAAAACTTACTTTTATTTAATTCATTGTTAAGTCAATACAAAATGACAGCTTTTATTGGCTAACTAAAAAGATTACAATATGTAAGCTTTTGAGGCAACTCAGGCCCTTTCTTCAGGCATCAGATATCTTGAGGCTATGTCTTGGCACTGTAAAGGACTGACATGCAAGCAATGTCAAAAATGATGCTTCTGAAATACTTGTCTTTTTTCGAGTTTGACATTTTGAGTTCCAGAATAAAGACCTGCAATCTCTATATTCTACAAGGGAAAAATTGGTCTTTAACTCCTAATCTTTTGATAAAGAAAGCACTCTTTTGTCCACCTTCCACACAATAATAAAACCCAACTTGAAAGGCAGAGAAGAAAAACGCTTCTTAACATTAAGCATGACTCACGTTTCCAAGGTCAAAAGCAAATGGCAGTAAAAGATACAGGAAACAGGAACATCTTCATAACAAGTCTGTCGTTCCCTTTTAATGTAGGCAGGAGTAGATATTTCCCTTGCCTACAGGCTATTTAGCTGACTCTGACCTAGGAGCTTGGGTAGTTGTCTGGTAGTCAGAGTGGATGGCAGGAAAGGCAAGATCAGTTACATCTATCCTAGTGTATGGAAGCCACTTTAAATTTTAATTAAATTATTTGCTATCAAAATGTTTATGGAATTAAAAATGTTTATAATTATTACTAATCACTCTCACATGTTACAAAGAGATAAGTAACTTATATCTCTACGCAGTCTGCATCTTATTCCTCCCTCCTGCTTCCTTGCTAGAAGCTTTAGCTAAAGGACATTGTTTTATAATTGGCACAGCAGTGGTCTCCTTTTATTCCCCGCTCTATAAGCTTAAAACCATTCTTGAATTCCATAGATGTGTATAAAGTAAAATAATGCATATTTGCTTTAGCAAATTAAGTACATTTTAATAATACAGTATGTATACATAGGTAAACACAGCTTAAAAAAATACAGTCAAGCACGCATGAGTAGGAGACAACTTCAGGGCTCCGGATGAGTAAGCAATACCATCCTGGAATGATTAGGGGTACTCTAGGGGCAACCTTCTTTTCCATCTACAGTTCATTGGAATGTCGGTCACAGGACAAGTGATGGTAATTCCTGCTCTTTGCAGCCAATCCATGTCCCTTCTGGGAATCAGCACCAGAGGGTGGGAGTCAGTTGAAAAGTTGCATCTAAGCAGATGATTCAGGAGCTTTTCTTTCTTTTTTTGTATTTTTAGAACCTTTGTGTAATAGTTATTTTCCAACCATTTTTACAATCATCCTGATTAAACAGGGGCCCGCTGATTCCCCAGACCTATCTGTTGCCTCCGGAGGACTCATTCATTTGCATTGGTGTAGTCATGAGGATTTTGACCTGTCTGGTGGATGTCAGAACCCCCTGAACCTCACAGATGTGATCAGGAGCTTCAAAGAGCAAGTGATGCAATTGTAAATCATAGTTTTGGCACAACAAGTGCACTACAAGCAAGCAAAAGTATGGTGGACACCATAGAAGCACTGTGTGTGGAAGAATCCATGGGTTTCTCACATGTCTTGTTACCCCTGCATCCTAAACATGATATTGAAGTCTACCTGTTGATCTTTGGTCAGAGCAGAAGGTCGCTGACAACTACAACACCTTAAAGAAGGAAATTCTTGTTTATTATGGATTAACTACTGCTTGTCGGTCCCTAAATTGCAGGGATTGCAAGTTTGATTTCAGATATTCCTTATACTCTAAAGTGCTCAATCTGAGGGACAAGCTAGCATGGTGGTTACGACCAGATGGAAATTATGCACAGAAAGGCATACACATGATCTCTTGCAACTATCTGATCCATAAGTTCCCTGAGTACCTTGTATAACCAGTCCCACAATACTCGTGGAAGGACATGAAGGGGCTGCTCAATACCATGAACTGACACCGAATGGCCCTTCACACAGAGCAACCGGAAAAGAAGCACAAGCCAAAACTAATCTGTTTCCAAAAGGCTAAAGCAGACTATTGCGATAGCAAACCTAGCTCTTGCAGAAGAGACACCTCACCACCCTCTTTCTGCTCCAAGTGCAAAGAACTTGGCCACATTCTGTCTAACTGTCCCTGGATTGATGTAACAATGGAATGTGCTGTGTCTGCGTTTAACCAGTCTCGCTCCCTTTTACAGGCTATGCAACAATCAATAGGTGTAAAGTAATTACAGCAGTAACATCACTATTGTTGCTAGCTGCTATGTGCTGTTGCAACAATATGAAAGGAAAAAGAACAGTCTCACCTTTATTCTTGGCAAAATCCACTGGAATGTAACTGCAAATTGCATGATCTTCTTCCATTAATCCTCGCGGTGTCTCTAAGTAGTGGTTTGCCATCACTGCCATATGAGTGGCCTCAAAAGTTAAAAGCAACAACAGGGATCAGCAATATGCACTACACCAGAGACTGGTGGTGAAAGATGATAATTCATCCCACAATGTCTCCTTGTCATGCAAGAGAGCAGGTAAGGTCATAGCCATCAAGTGTTGGGAGGCCAATGATGTGACCTCACCTGATGACGCATTAGAATCCTCCAAAGAGAAGGAGGTAATTTGGCTTCCCCTAATCCACTGCACACTCTTCAGCTTCAATATAGATTACTGCCCATTTCATTCAAGCCTGAGCAATGGAATGATGATACATTGAAGTTTACTCATAGTGCTGTAGTTTCAGTTAACAGCCACCCTGCAAATAACTCTACTGTCACTGGCCAATATTTCAAAATTTGAAAAAGATCTGTTATACTGGGTGGCCAACCACCAGGCGGATCTATGCTGTCAAGTCCTTATCCCTCCTTATCCCTGGACCATATAGGTGAGAGATATGTGACCTGCTGCATGCTCATTTATTAGGGGCCCATTTGGGGTCCAAAAAAACCCTTAAGATAATTAAAATGCAATTTTATTAGCTTGGGATAAACTAAGAGGTCCAGCACTTCTCCACATAATGTACTGAAAGTCAATTATGTCAAAATCCTGAATAAAGAGTGATCTCCATTTATACCTGTGCCCATTGTTGATATTCCTTTCGAGTAGATAGATGTGGATATTGTGGGTCCTATAGAACCTTTTGCTCGCAGTCATAAATATATCTTGGTGCTCATACACTGTGCCCTCCGATATCCGGAGGCTATTCCAATGCGACAGGCTAATTCTTAAAAATATTACCCTGGAACTAGTAGAGGTCTTTGCACGTTGGGGATCTTGAAAGAAGTTTTAATCGACCAAGTGACCCATTTACATTGCAAACATTCAGGGTGGTTGCCAAATGTTTATATATGAAACTTCTGAAAATATATGTATATCACCTGCAAATTGATGGGCTGGTGGAGAATTTCAGTCAAATGCTAAAGCAGATGTTGAGAAAAGTCGTACAAGAGGATGGGAGAAACTGGATTAGCTTATTCTCTTGGTTTTGTCTACATATTGGGAGGTGCCTCTGGCTTTTTTTCCTTTTTTTTTTTCCTTTTCAATTATTTTATAGGAGACAGACAGCCTTGTGGACTCCTTGATATTCCTACGGAGGGCGAGGAGTGAGAAACCTTTCCATTAGTTGATATTTTTGAATACATCAAACAGTTGTGTGAAAATTCTGTGAAAATATGACCCCTTATTATAGAACACGGAGCATGAACAAAATGTGCAGTCCAGGTTGTATAACTGAGTAGTGGATTTATGTCATTTCAACCCAGAAAATGAGCAATGCTGGTGATTCCAAATATGACCCCAAGGGGTATGCGAAAACTAGCAAATTCCTAATACAAGAAATTGTATAAGGCGAAATAAAGAACAAAAAAAAAAAAAAAAAGTTATTAGCACATTGCCAGGAACCTTACAAAATTAATGTGTGATGGGGCTTGGTGAACTACTTGGTTTCTCAACATAACATTAAGGTTAATTAAGAGGTCCATTGTCTAAAAGCCTAATTTAGGCCAGATATTAGGCCTTTTAGGCCAGCATACATGTGGAAATGCATCTTTCTCCTTATATAGTTTTCCCGTAGCCTTTTTCTGGACTCCAAAACCATAGTTTAAACAACTTTGGTCATGAGAGGCATATCCATGTACAAAAAGTGGGGAACTAACCTCATTAACCCATTTATTTATTTTTGTGTAGGGGCATTTTTGTTTATGATCATTAATAATGATGTCTTAAGTGTAGTAAAAGATAGATAGTGTTAAGGGTCTTACAGTTGGAGCTTACAAGACCTAAATACTGTACATATACATTTAATTAAACGGAGGAGACAAATTACTTGGATTATTTATTCCTCCACAATTCTAGGTGGCAGTGCCCTTGGGTTACAGTACCTCTACTGATACCCACAGGTCATGTTGGGAACTGTAGTCCCATGGGGTTCTGTGGGTGTCAACAGGGGTCACTGAAGGGATTAATGGTCCTTACTTTATGGGACTTCTGCCTAACCTGGAACTGCTTCTAAGAAACAGTGTTGTGACACTTGAAGTACTCCTGGGTCCTGGATAAAGAACGGAGCTCTGCTTCAGTACAGGGAGTTGGAGTTGGGAAATGAACTGGACAACACTTGCTTGGAAAAAGGAAGGGTGAAGGGAAAAGAGAAAATGCAGAATTGTGTTTGTGCTTGTGAATCTGAATGATCTTAGAAAGTATTCTGTATAATAAATTAGTTGTTTGAACCCAAAACTTGTGTTGTTAAGATTCTGTTTGGGGTGTTGTAACGCCCCTACTGGTCACATCTGTTAACCTGCATCACCAAGATATTTCTAAGTTTAAATAGAATTTCCTCTTTTTCAAGGTGCATCTTTATCAGGCATAATTAAAATAAATTGCACATTTTAGTCGGAACTGAATTATTTTGACTATATTCTTGGTTTAAATCCCAATTGCATTAGAAAGATGGCAGTAGTCACCTTGGTGGTATGTGTAATATGTGGCATAATTCCCAGCTTTCATTGTTGTAGTCCATTTGAAACAGATAGAGACTGAAACTCACTGTATTACCGGTAGTCTTTCTGAGTTACATTAAAAGAAGACAACAGTGCAGCATGTAAAACAATGATGTTGGCACATCATGGGGAGCTTTCATTTCTATGGCACTAAAATACAGTATATGTATTCCCACCTCTCATCTCATAACCAGTGAAACAGTTAAACTGAGAAGACTGACAGCAAAGACACATTTAAGAAAGAGAGAGAGAGAGAGGAGAAAATGACAGACAAGCTTGTGACGTGAAGGAACTACAGTACTGGTTTGAAATGTCGAAATGATAATAACTAGCACAGCTTAAGGATGTGACAACTTTCAGGGTTTTGTGAGGAGTAAGTCAATAAAGTGAGGAAAGAGATCTTGACGTGGCAGTATTTTATACTAATTGGAGTTTCAGTGGTCAAGGACAACTGGTTCATTTATCATTATGTGTTCAGCTTTACAGCATACATTGAATTTAAATTTATAACTGAGGCGGCACGGTGGCGCAGTGGGTAGCGCTGCTGCCTCGCAGTTGGGTGACCTGGGGACCCGGGTTTGCTTCCCGGGTCCTCCCTGCGTGGAGTTTGCATGTTCTCCCCGTGTCTGCGTGGGTTTCCTCCGGGCGCTCCGGTTTCCTCCCACAGTCCAAAGACATGCAGGTTAGGTGGATTGGCGATTCTTAATTGGCCCTAGTGTGTGCTTGGTGTGTGGGTGTGTTTGTGTGTGTCCTGCGGTGGGTTGGCACCCTGCCCGGGATTGGTTCCTGCCTTGTGCCCTGTGTTGGCTGGGATTGGCTCCAGCAGACCCCCGTGACCCTGTGTTCGGATTCAGCGGGTTGGAAAATGGATGGATGGATGGAACTGAGGTGAACTTTGTAATAAGTTTAACATGTCTTGCTGAGCAAGAGTGCCTATTTGTCTCAGTATTTTAAAATAGTTGAATTAGTATTAATCTACTACTAGTGTGAAAGACATGTTTTTTAGACCACTGAGAACTGAAAAAACATCATAGAAAATATTAAAAGGGTGAGACCAGCAGCAGACATTAGCGGGAGGTTAGTCAGTAGATATAAACATTTCAAAGTGTTCACTAAATTATTTAGCATTATTTATCTTATCACCATTATAAAGTACACATACGATATACTGAATATAATTTTGGAAAAATTTTGGTTTTTTTTGGTTAATTGAACTGTTAAATGGAAACCAGGGCATGTTAAACTATTTGCAAACTATTTAGAAAAATGTATTATTAATAATGGAGCTCATTTGAAAATCATTATTTTTAAATATTGTTTAAAACAGCATAGAAAAACTAGATTGATACATTTTTAACCACTTCATTCTTTAACTGGTGCCATGAGTCAAATGACAAAGTTCAGTGACTTTTCATACTATCACCATACCCTCATGCCCAATGCCAAGAAATTCTCTCTCAGCTTTACAAAGTTAAAACTAGGCATTTCCACTGCCAGTGATGCACCTCAGAATTCCTGTTTTGAATGATACAAGTTGTTTTAGGTTCAAGCCTTAGGTGCTCCCTGCACCTGAGTAGGTTTCTTCTGAGTGCACCGGTTTCCTCCCACAGTCCAAAGACATGGAGCTTAGGTGGATTGGTGGTGCTGAAGTGTGTGTGTTGGGGTTGTGTTTCTGAGTGTGTTCCTCCCTGTGATAGGATGGCATCCTGTCCCGAGATCATTCTTGGGACAGGCTCCACCTGCCCCATGACCCTGCTCTGAATAAAAAGATTTGGAATATGGATAAACAACGATTATTTAACAGAACGTTAGTCTCCCACTTTTCTCTTTTAGTAAAATTCATGCTTGAAAGGAAACAAAAACATTTACTTTTTTATTATATGGCCATTGTTATTTCTTCTCTTTACAACTCCATTGTCACTATGATAATAATCCTCTTCTTGGGTCCCAGTATGGTACCGATTTTCTAATTTGGCTCCTCTGATGAAACAGTTTAAGAGCCCCTGGCCTAACTTATTACACCTTTAGTTTAAGCACTGTACTACTTCGCTGCTTGAAAACAAAAATAAAGAAAAGGACATCTACGTATTCTTTACAAATTTGTACAGTCGACTGATACTAAGATTGCTTTTGACACACCAAACATCTTTTGATTAGGAATATCCAGTAGTAAACTGGTTTCATTGCTGTAAATCGGTAAAAGGAAAATTCTAATTAATGATTTATCTTTAAAACAACATAACCCTGCAAAAAATGAGACTTCTTTTTGATCATTAATATTCGGAATCTCAAATTAGTTTCAGGTATATTTGAAATAAATACCTGAATATACAGTTTTTATCGCTGTTGGATGTTTAACTCCCACGAATAAAGGTTGTGTAACACTTGTTTTATTTTTGGCACAGTGCTACAGTTGTTAGCACTGCTGCCTTGCCACCCCAGTTCTGGATTGAGGTATGAGTCTGGTCACTTTCATTGTCTTCCCTGTGTGGATTTTTCTCTGGGAACGGTATTTTTTTTTTAAAGATGTGTGTTAGGTTAGCCCAATATGAGGAAATATGAGTGTGTTTGTGAATGTGCTCTGAGGAACGGCACCCAGGGTTGCTCCTGACTTGCACATAATACTGCCAGGATAGGCACCAACTCCCTGCAACCTTGAGTTGTACTAAGCAAATTTAAAATGGATAAATGGAATGCATTAGTGACACATTTGAAACTGAATTTCCCCAGTAATGTTATCTTGTAAACAGGAGTCTATCCCACCAAGAAACAACCTAATTAAAAAAACTGATTATACTCTATATAAAGTGCATGGCACATGACAGAAAGTTTTAAAAAGATGTTTGTATTGGCATTATTAAACATCTTGTTTTTGATGGTGTCATTTGTAGTGATATTTAAAGTTTGTTTTTGAATCACATGAGTCTCATAAGTCAAAAGTCTGAGAAATTGGTCCACAAAGGTGTGAAATATTCCAAGATTAGAACAATTTGTCCCATCAAGCTTGTTTGTTTATTAATGGCAGATCTGATTATGAAATATAGCCCTTAAGTGAACATTTCAATTTCATGACCAGGTTCCTCATTTCATCACAGCACTATTTTATATATTCTAGTTCTCCAATGTTTCTGCTTCTTATGCCACTACAACCAGACCTTCTTGTTCTACACTGCCATGAGTGAAATTTGGTTGAGAGATTTTCAACTAATTGACTATAATTTGTTTCTCTTCACACGTCGTTTCAGCCATCATCAACCCCTTTTATCAACAGTATATCTTCTATTCATAGACACCCGTTGGATGGATCTTTTGAAATCAGTAGGTCAGTTGTTTTTGATACTCTTATGCTAGCATATCTGTCACCCTCCAGCATACCACGTTATACATCTAAAATACTGGTACTGGTACATGCCTGATTGTTTTCTATGGTAATGTCCGCATGTGTAATGTTGTCACTGCCTGAGACATTACAGTACTTTGGATGTATAGACATGTTCGTAAAAGTGGTTACTATCTGTAAATTGTGAAATATTTGTGTCATCAAAGTGTTTAAAAGCTCTCACTATTGGTGCTATTAAATATATTATTTTTCATGGTGCTATTTGTAATTAAAGTTCCTGAAAGTTGTTATTAACAGGAGCTTCAAAGTCATTTTTTTAACCCACACTTTCCAGCTTTCGTTTTATATTCAGAATTTATTTTGTTCCAATTATACATAGAAATATACAAGTCAAGTTAGGGAGCATGCACTGGTACAATGCATTGCCACACTCACCACACAATGAAACAACTCAGGATCCTGGATGGCAAACCCCCAGGCAGACATGCGGTCCAGTCCCACCCTCTGGAAATTACCCTCTATCTGCTGCAGCCAGGTGTTATGTGGGTGACCCCTTGGCCTGGTCCAGCCACTTGGGTCCCCAGCAATGAGGATCTTACGGGCTGGATCACCTTCGGGGAAACGCATCACATGGCCGTTGTGCCGTAACTGACGCTCCCTCACAATGCAGGTAATGAGCAACTGCTCATTCAACATAAAGTCAAACCAATGGTACCCAAGGATTCTCTGGAGAGACACAGTATCAAAGGAGTCCAGTCTTCATCTCAGGTCACTGCATAGCGTCCATGTCTCGCAACCATATAGCAAGACAGGCAGCACCAGGACTCTGAAGACTTGGACCTTCGTCCTTTTGCATACGTAGATATCGGGAGCGCCACACACCCCTTTCCAGCGACTTCATAACCCCACCATGCTCTCCCAATCCGTCTACTGACTTCATAGGAAGAGTCACCAGAGACATGAATGTCACTGCCAAGGTAAGTAAACCACTCGACAAGGTCGACACTCTCTCCACAGATAGACACACTGCTGATGGCTGTGCCCAAGAGGCCATTAAAGGCCTGAATCTTGGTTTTTATCCAGGACACTCGCAAGCCCAGACACTCAGACTCCTCGAGCGCCCCGATCAGAATCTCCATTGACCCCTGCGAAGATCACAGCATCATCAGCAAAGTCAAGATCCGTGAATCTTTCTTCACCAACAGATGCCCCACAGCCGCTGGACCCCACGACCTTGTCCAACACCCAGTCCATACAAGCATTGAATAGAGTAGGAGCAAGAACACAACCCTGATGAACCCCAGAATCAACTGGGAAAAACACAGAGGTTCTACCTCCACTCTGCACAGCACTCACAGTAGCAGCGTACAGGCCAGCCATGATATCCAGAAACCTCGAGGGATCCCGCAAACCCTCAGGATGTCCCACAGGGCAGCTTGATCAACTGAGTCGAACGCTTTACGAAAATCAACAAAAGCTGCAAAGAAACTCTGCCGATATTCGTGTTTGCGCTCCATGAGAACCCTCAGTGCCAGGATGCAGTCGATGGTAGACTTAATTGTAAAACCAGACTGTTCCGGTCGCTGGTAGGTGAGCAAGTGATCACGGATCCTATTAAGGATGACTCTAGCAAGGACCTTACCCGGCACCGAGAGCAGTATTATCCCCCTGTAGTTACTGCAATCCAAGCGATCACCCTTCCCTTTCCAGATAGGGACGACAAGTCCCATTTTCCAGTCAGTTGGGATGATGCCAGTGTCCCAAATGGAAGCAAAGATTGCTTGCAATGCCAGGAGGACAATCTTACCACCAGCCTGGAGTAGTTCACCCCAGATACTACAGATCCCTGCAGCCTTTCCTCCCTTCAGCTGCTTCACCACCTGTGCAATCTCCGTGAGATTGGGTGGTTCACAGCTAATTGGTTCTCTGGTTCCTGAGGCTGAACTATACACTTTTGCAAATTTAACTTTCCTGATGTTAGTTCAGTTCTCAGTTTTTTTCAAACATTCAGTTTTTAATATTGCTGAATTTCTGTCTTCATTTTGTATTTTTCTATTTATTTTAATAACCTTAATATTTTTTGTCACCCTTTCCCCAATTTTGTGTTTCTTAGCTGACATGGGTTTTGCCATTTTGTGATTTTTACTTTGTGTGACTGTCACCATGTTTTTGGTGACATCATGTGATGCATCACATCTTGTGTTGATCCTATTTAAGATGGCAGCAGGCTAAACATAGCATTCAAGATCTTTAAATACAATACAACTCTTTCTGGTGAGTAATTAATAAGGACTAATCCTTCTTTAGACATCTACACTCTTAAAAATAAAGGCTCTGTAAAGGGGTGTGTGGTTCCTCATGGAGCCATTGTTTAACAAAGAACCACTCCATTTTGTAAAGGGTTCTTTGAATATAAAGTTGACTCTTTGTGCTTTGAAGAATTTCCTAATATTTGAAAAAAAAACCCTGAGATCTTTAAGGTATGGTACACTACCTAGCAGGACATTAACAGATTAACAAAACCTGGACTGAGCATGTGTTTTTGAATGCACGAACAATCCTTTTAAAATTGTAAACCCATTTGCATTTCATTGGTATGGAGCCTGTCATGGATCTAAATAAATAACATTTTTTCTGGAACCTTTATGTGGAAGGGTCTTTTGGGGAGCCCCTATAGAATCACTGTGAAGAGCCACTCTGGTACCTTTATTTTTAAGAGTGTAGAAAATTGCTTTGAAGTTTGACTTTGATTTTTAGTGAAATTTTTGCATTAGGTGTTTATTGGTTACTTGGTTCTTCTGCTCTAGCTCCTTGCTTGTTTCTGACTTTGCTTTTCTGTACATCTCCCAGAATATTTTCTTTATTTCTATGCTTTTTGGTATGCCTTTATCATCTTGGCAGAGTAGCACTCATCTAAATATCCTCAGTTCAGCAACCAGTCAAAAAGCAATAGTGAGCTTGCACTCAGAAGAACTTCAAAGGAAACACTTCTCTCCAGAATATAGTTAAAGTCCAAGTCTTAACTTTATACAACCAAGTATGCTTTTTTTTTCATGAGAATTGTTTTTTCTAATCTTGTATTTTTTATTCTGTGATAAAATCAGTATTCCAACTTCAAATATAAATGTAAAATATTCTCATATTTTTGTAAAATAGTAATTTGAGCTTTTGTCCCGTGTGATTTTTGCACTGATATAGTAAGTATGTAAAATACTCCTGTTAGTTGTTTCAACACTGAAATCTTATTCTGGTACTATGGACAGTACGATAAATTAGCTGTGGAGAATGTTGACACTGATATGTCTATCTTACATAGACATTGCATTATGCATGGCTACTTAATCTCCGAACAAAAAGCATGCCAACCTTGTGCTTTTCACCAGCATTATGGAAAACAGCAATTTTTCATAACACGTGTGGGGATTAAGGTAATTATCTGCTATGAACAGATGTTCTACCATATCTCATTATGAAAACCACTGCAGATCAACTTAGTCAAGAGCACAGAAGGCAGAAGCACACCATTATAAAGTAGTCTAAAATTAAAAGAAACACTCCAAAAATGACCTTTTCCTGAGTTCATATTAAAAGAAAATTGAAGTGTGCACCCAAATGGAAGGACTGGGGTTCACTTAACATACATTCAAGGCAATAGCAGGCTTGATTAATGAATAATAACAAACAGACACAGTGTATTTACTCTAAGAGGCTAACAAGACCAATAACTTCGCTTTCCTGTTTTTATTGACCACAGGAACTGCCTCCAAATCAACAAATGCAAACTAGGAACAAAACATGTCAAGCCTCACAATGTTCCTGAATGTTTTGAACACTCAGGATCATAGTATCAACCACTGCCGTTGCACCCTTCCATACCGCTGAAGCCAAGTCAACCACTATCATGTGTGTGAGGCTCTATCTATCCTTGTCTCTGAAGGTATCCACCTTCTTTTTCGAATCCTCCCAATGATTGTCAAAAGGGTGCTCTCCTTAATTGCTGGATGGGCTGTTTTCCACTCAAGCATCAAGCTCCACAGTACCTCCACAGTATCTACCAAATGCCAGCAGAGAACTGCTTACCTGCCCTGACTGTGAAGAGCTATCTACCAGCCCTTAGTAGCTGGCACTGAGTTATTTATAACACCATAACATGTTTTTAAAACTTATCTTCAGGGACCTCTCTGGCTTTTAAGTGGTTCAAAATGTTAATTTGGGGGCTCACTTTATTTTGCACTTTGGATATTTTATGCATATTTTTGTGGGCAGAAAATATCTTCATTTAATGTAAACATTCACTTTTTTGATAATTTTTGATATTTTTATCATTTTTGATTCCTTGATCAATTATCATTATTCTGGTATTGTAAATGTGTATTTTTCAGGTAAAAGAGCAGATGAAAAAATACTAAAAAGATATTATAGTATTTTATGGTATGCTAAAGTATTCTACAGTAATATTGTTTTTGAGTTAGTATGCATTTTATTTTAATGTATTTTCTGTTATGTTTATAAATGTGTACTGTTTCTTAAAAACTTCTTATTTTCCATATTCTTTGTGGGTGGAGCCCCAAGAGGTGGGGCCACCTGGACGTGAGAATTATTTATCATTATGTGAGTTTCTGTAAGTATTGATGTGCTTTTGGGGTTGAATTTTCTGTTACTGTCAATTATTTTTTCTTTGTTTCAAGGATTTTGATTTCTGGACTATGTTTTGAACTTTATTTACAGAGGATTGCCATTTAGACAAATCCAATTTTGTATCTTTTGCTCTGTTGAGCTTTGTGCTTCATGTTATATTTTTTGTAATAAATCTTTGATAAAGAATCATCATTTTCCCTTTCAATACAAGCCAGGTGTTTATAGTTTTCCTTTCTCTTGTGGGGCTTTTGTTTTATTTTTGGACTAATATTGTTGTTTTTGCCAACTCCTGATTTTTAGTTCTGCTCTTGGTGAAGCTAGCATGTAGCCTAGCAGCCAGGTAGGCTTCTGGCCTGCTCCATAACTTGTTTTTGGAGGCCTCACCTTATTTGCTTTAGAGGCAATTCCCATATCATAAGAAGAGCAAGTTAACCCATGAAATAAATATGTTTTGTTTACAGTCTCCTCAAGTTTAAAGAGCCATTGTTGCTGAGATTTTGCCACTAGATGATGAAGAAATTTGCCTTCACTGTTACGAATGAATGAAGGTGTTTTGGTTAAGGATTATGTCAGACAACAAAACTGAAATTACATATTCAGGCAAATGAGAGGTGAAACCTGTGAGATCAAAAGAAAAGAATGAAAAGTAAAAAGCAGTCAAACACAGAACTGTGGCGATACTATAATAATGTTAAAAAAAAAATCCCTCCAAAAAGCAAAGCAATTCAAAAGTTAGAAAAACAGCCCAACACAAAAAACAACACTGTGGGTTAATAAAGAGTTTAAAAAAAGAACCTGCAAAAGAGAAAACAGGTGTATAAGACATATAAGACTAAATAACTCCAAAATAAATCGTAGGGTGCATAAGAACATGAGGGCAACCATTAAGAAGGATATTAGGGAGGCTAAAAGATGGTTGGAAAGGAACATAGCATGTAAGGTGAAAGATTACCCAAATAGATTCTTTCAATACATTAGAGAAGTGCATCAGTAGTACTAGGGTGTTGTACCGTGTTAGCCATTATGAATGTAGAGAAAAGCCAAGCAAAATGACACCTTTTATTGGCTAGCTAAAAAGATTACAATATGCAAGCTTTCGAGGCAACTCAGGCCCCTTCTTCAGGCAAGATGTAATACAGAAACTGGAGTTCCCTATGTTTATATACACACTCTAGGACAAGAAACAACATTGGTAAATATTTAAATGAGAAATTTTAAATGTAAAAAATTAATAGATTCATTCAGGCTAGGGTTAATTTAACAAGAGAGAAAAGAACAATGTATTGTCAAGATCTCTGGATAAAAGATAACTGTCCAACAAAGTCTTTTGAAGTTTGTAATGAGTTTTTCAAAACAATGTGGGTCTGTAGACAGGTTGTCTGTCTTTCTGAGAGATGTAAACAATCCTCATATCTGGCCATAAAATTCTTGTCTTTATTCAATCCATGTTGTAAAGTATTAAATTTTAGCATGAGTTTAACGTCCCATTCTTTTCTCTCTTGCTGTGTTTTGAAGTTGCCCATAAGCACTGTGACTTTAAATTCCTTCTCACAGTGTCAATGGCTGTTGAAGTGGGCCGCTACAGGAACATCTGTGTTGCCATGTTTAATGTGGAACCTGTGTAAATTCATTCTCTGGCGGAGAATGGAATAGTAGTTTTTCTGAACAGTTGTGTTAAAACAGTTACTTTTACAATAATTGTGATGTCAAGAAAATTGTTTATCTTGTTTTAAAAATTGGACAACAGCGACAAAGGTATGAGCCTAAACTTCAGTCTAAGCGGTGTGATGTGACACCAGATACAGAATGACATCTGTGGCATAAACGTTTCATACTGTATGAATAGCAGCAGACATAATTATTCAGGTTAAGTATCATGAAATGTCTTAATAATTAGAGGTGAAAGAAATTTTATAAATAAAGAAAAATTTAGAAAACTGATATTCAGTGCACTGAACAGCAAAAATGCAGTGGAACAGGTGGTGAATCTTAGTTAGAGGAAAGGAAAAGGAATGAAACAGTAAGTCAGTACTACCTGCATGTCAAAACCAGTATGTATACCAAAAATTGTAGTCAAAAAGAATACCAAAACCAAAAAACACTAGAGGAAAAAAAAAGAATCTGTAGTTGAAATCCAAATCACGTATAGTGAGTGGAGCATCACACCGAAATTTAAACACCACAGACATCATCAGACATCATAATGAATTGAACTGTGCCCTCCAGGAATCAAATGATGCTTCTCAGCAATGCAACGCCTTAAATTGTGGTGCCTTTAGACAAAACATTTTCACAGGATGAAAATTACATAGGATTAATAAAATAAATCTTGTCCCTGAAGAGAAAAAAAATTAATAATCCCCACCAGGAATATTCTAAATGACAATAAATTAATATTGCCTAAAACATAGTTCAGAAAGGTCACTTTAAATCAAGAAAATTATTTACTAAATTATAACAGACAAGGGGGTTCCCCTACCCAAAACCCAGAATGCAACTGCACAGAACAAGTATCTTTTTAAAAAAAATTTATGAAATGCCTTCCTAACATGCTCTTCTCACACTACATGTTTCCACACAAATGTTTTCCTCCTTGTTATCTTCCACTCCTTACTCCGATTCACCTGACTGAGCTGAAGTGCTCCTTTTAAAGTGCAATGCAGAAAAACTTATGAAACAAAGTATTGCATCTGGAAAGCACTTTTGGTTCAAGTGGATTCTCCATGTGGTTGGAGGTGAGGTCCCGGTAAGGACCCCAGCAGAGATGCCTGCTGAAACAAGAACTCCTATAAGAGGAATGCTGCCATCCAACATACTAAGGAAAAACCTTGAAAGGCAGTATCCATTGTCCACCCACTGATGTTCCCTTACTCAACTGCGATACTAACCTATCCCTGCCTCCTGTTATACATAACAGTTTTATTCAATGTTGTTTCTTCAAGAGCCAAGTGTTGATATTATTTATATTCACAAACCATTGCTTCGTTGTGTATCAGAATTTGACCAGCAATATAGCCTTTGATGTTCTGAATGGTAGATTGTACTGGGGTTGGCATTTAAAGGAAAAATAGAGATGGTTCACAGTCGGAAGCTTTAGCAATGACATACTACTTTAATGCAATTTTTTGAATTGGAGCATGGAGGCTTCAGGTTGTATACTAAAACTTAGCCTAGAGTATAATATATCTAAAGTTTGAAGTTAGACTTGCAACCACCATGAAGAAAACAAGAATGACCAGAATGATATTGGTGGGCGAGTGTGGATGCGCCTCTTTCTGAATCAAAGGCTTCACAGGAATCGCCCATTGCTGTGATAAGGAACACTGTACCACAGGAGGTGCCACATTTCAAAAGATTAATTCAATTAGAGTCTTTGCTTATTAAACTTCTATAGACACAATATTTCTAAAAAGATCAGTAATGGCGTACCATCATTCAATATTTTATCCTCGCAGCTTTAAGAATTAACAATTTTAAGCATTAAGAAGAAGGATGCTTCATGCCTGGACAAACTGGTGAGGAAGGCAGGCTCTATTGTTGGCATGGAGCTGGACAGCTTGAAATCTGTGGTAGAGCGACGGGCGCTTAGCAGACTCCTATCAATTATAGAGAATCCACTGCATCCACTAAACAGTGTCATCTCCAGGCAGAAGAGCAGCTTCAGCAACAGACTGCTGTCACTGTCCTGCTCCACTGACAGACTGAGAAGATCGTTCCTCACCCAAACTATGCGATTCTTCAATTCCACCCGGGGGGGGGGTAAACGTTAACATAATACAAAGTTATTGTCTGTCTGTATACCTACATTGTTATCAATCTTTAATATTGTTTTTTGTATCAGTATGCTGCTGCTGGAGTATGTGAATTTCCCCTTGGGATTAATAAAGTATCTATCTATCTATACTAATAAAAGGCAAAGCCCTCACTGACTCACTCACTCACTGACTGACTGACTGACTCACTCATCACTAATTCTCCAACTTCCCGTGTAGGTAGAAGGCTGAAATTTGGCAGGCTCATTCCTTACAGCTTACTTACAAAAGTTAGGCAGGTTTCATTTCGAAATTCTACGCGTAATGGTCATAACTGGAACCTCTTTTTTGTCCATATACTCTAATGGAGGAGGCAGAGTCATGTATTGCGTCATCACGTATTATGCCTCCTACGTAATCACGTGAACTGAAAACAAGGAAGAGATTTATAGCACGAGTCAAACGCGGGAATGAAGGTAAATGACGTTAATTCTTGAGTGTCTTTTAATACAGTGTAAGCATACATATTAACACGTGCAATTAAACGTGTGCATTTACGGGGTGATTTCTCAGGCTTAAAAGCTCGCCTTTTATCCAACGCGGGAACAAAGGTAAATAACGTTAATTGTTGAGTGTCTTTTAATACTGTGTAAGTATACATATTAACACATGTGCAATTAAACGTGTGCATTTACAGGGTGATTTCTCAGGCTTAAAAGCTTGCCTTTTATTAAAAAGGTAAATGCAAACTGTTTTCATTCTGAAGGGCACAAACCACGTTAGATTTCATGCTCAAGAGTAAGCTCAGCACACAGCTTGGTCATATTACAACCGGAGGGGCGAACTGACAACGTGGTATACAAAGAGATCCTTAACAAATAATTATTGATTCATTTTCCCTCAGTTTAAAAAGGTTTACTTTTCTTCTTATTAAAATTTTTAAAGCAGTACTTCGCCTCTGCGAAGCGCGGGTATTTTGATATATATCAAAATATATCGCGTCATCACGCCTCCCCTGTAAGCACGTGAACTGACCCGCTGCTGTTTGCAATGCCATATTCGCGAGATACAAGTTTAATGAGAACACACGAGGTATAAACGACAGTTTGGATCACTTTGTAATAGAGTTAAAATTGCTGTAGCGAGAAACTTTTAACTGCCGGGTCTTAGCTAACATTAAATAAACCCGTGGACATCGCAACATCACACAAGAGAGCGGCACACGTGAAGTGACTGAACACAGCAGGAGTGATCACTTCGATGAATCAAACCTGTTCAAAAAACACATTACACAATTGATAACGTACAAAAACAATATGAAACCGATTGTGGATTTGCGTACAGCCACTTAATCTTTGTGACGGCACGAGACTTCAGGTCACGTGTCTGCAAAAGAACCTCATTGAGGCAACTATTTTTACTGGCGGTGGCTCAGGGGAGAGAGTTTTTATTCCTCGCATCCCCGTTATACCCTCTGATCTCCCGTTTCAATTCAAACGCCTACAATTTCCACTAAGGCTCTGCTTCGCAATGACAATTAATAAGTCTCAGGGACAGACCCTACAAAAGGTTGACATTGATTTGAGGCAGGATTGCTTTTCACATGGCCAACTGTACGTTGCATGCTCAACAGTAAGCTCACCACACAGCTTGGTCATATTACAACCGGAGGGGCGAATTGACAACGTGGTATACAAAGAGATCCTTAACAAATAATTATTGATTAATGTTCCCTCAGTTTAAAAAGGTTTACTTTTCTTCTAAATAAAAATTTTACAGCAGTACTTCGCCGCTGCGAAGCGCGGGTATTTTGATATATATATGTAGATATATACATATATATATATATATATATATATATATATATATATATATATATATATATATGTCAATGTATGTATGTATATATGTATGTCTAGATATATGTAGATATGTATATATATGTGTATATATATGTAGATATGTATATATATATATATGTGTATATATATATGTAGATATGTATATATATGTAGATATGTAAATATATATATATATATATATATGTGTGTGTGTATGTATGTATGTATGTGTATATGTATATGTGTATATGTGTGTGTATGTATATGTGTATATGTATGTGTATATATATGTTGATATGTGTATATATATATATGTATATATATATATGTAGATGTGTATATGTATATATATATATATATATATATATGTATATATGTGTATATGTACATATGTATATATATGTATATGTATATATATGTTTATGTCTGTGTGTGTGTGTATATTATATATATATATGACAGCAACACTCATAACAATGACAACACAATTACTGTACATTGACAATCATGTTACGTTATTTTTAAAATGTTTCCTTCTCTTTTTCATAACCTCTTTAACACACTACTTCTCCGCTGCGAAGCGCGGGTATTTTGCTAGTCTTTCTAATAATTCCATTGTCCAGTTGACTCATTGATTCCTCTTCTCTTACTGAGTCACTAAGTGAGACATCTTCATTTCCACCCTTCTCTTAGAACCTTCTAATGGCCTTTAAAAACTTGAGATGACTGGAATATATTAGGACCTCTAACAGTATAATCAAGCTGACCTCAAAGTTAACCAGTGAAGCAGTGAAAAGCCAAATTTGTCACTCACAGGATTAAATATTTACAGAGCAAATTCTTGTATCTGATATAAATCTAATAAAAATAAGAAAACAATAACTACTGCAGACTTCTGTTTATTGTTGTTTTTTTACACACTCACTGACATGTAGTACCAAAAGGAGGGTAATTTGAAACTGTTTTTACATGGATTCTGTTAGCTAAATTCCATTAGTTCTAAATTATTTTTTAAAAGAAACTATGACCCACTTTCAGAGCAATTTAGAAAATAATAACTGAGCTTAGTTTGTTCAGATTCCTAAAAAAAGGAAAAAGAAACATGCAATTTTCATAGTTAAGCAACCATTTGGTTTGTCAGACAGCAGAAGAGCACTTGCCTGTGTTCCCTGCAAATGGAAAGTGAGCCTCATTCCTGGCGGGTATATAGCGAAACCTTTTAAACTAATCTCCTGTGAATTGGTACCACATGGTGTACAAGGGCCGTATTTTTGTGACTTTCCATTGCTGAAGAATCCCAGATAATTTCTCTGCGTTTACTATGGCCCACTCTGTTTTATTAACTTTTTTAACAACCCCGTCAGTTTGGTCCTTAGACTTATCCGTTCCATATAATTTCATTTCTTGTCCTCAGCCTCTCCTTTCGTAACTGTTTTTTTTTTCCTCCACTAAATTCCTGACAGAAAGTTTGGCCAAGCTGCAAAAGCACTGGACTATAAACCACAAGGTTGATGGTTCAGTCTCCACCTGAATTACCATAATGATTGAGCCTGAGCAAATCACTTAACCTGTCTGAGCTTTGCTATAAAGAAGCAATTATACTAAAAGCTCTCTACCTTTAAAACACATTGGGATGGGATTCACTGTACAAAGGCACGACATAAAGCAAACTCTCATTGATTATAATATCATTCAAGTATTAAAATATTTAATTCCTACTGCTAGAGCATCCTTTTGATGTCCTGATATGTTCCTGACCTTGATCCATGTCTCTTTCTCTCATTCCTCCTGGAATCATGCAAGACAGGAAACAGCTGTGAATGGTGGTGCAAATCCATCATACACACTCTTACACTGGGTCAGTTTACAGATGTCAACTAATCTGAATTGCTTGGTTTTTGAGATGTGGAAGGAAAGTCCAGGGAGAGAATGCAGTCGCCATGGACAATGGACAATGCAGGATTCAAATCCAAGATGTTGGATCCATGACAAAGCAGCACTAACCACTGAACTACTGTGATCAGAACTCTGTCAAAGATATATATTATTTTAACAAACAGTCAAGCTTATCTTTATTTTATTGAAAAATCTTGTAAACGTTCATCACATGTCTAGTCATAAAGAAAGTAGATGAAAAATAACACTGGTGAAATTATAAGGTTGACCTTCCACCTAAAAAATGCAAAGACATGCATTGCATTCACTTCTGTTTCATTCTTTTATATTGTGACCAAATGGGGGTGCCCCAGAGCCCCTGACTCCAAACACAAGTGCAAAAACACAGTCAAGGGTACAAATAAAGTGGATTTTATTTTGCTAAGTATCTTCCAAAGGTTCTTCTTTCAACACAGAATCACAGGCACTATCCACTATAGTAACTGATCCACTTTCCAGTAGGGAAGCCTTGTTCTCTACCCCCCAATGCCAACCCCTGAATGAGACAAGACTCCTTCTTTTATCTTGGACCCGTTGAGTACTTCTAGTGCCGCAACATTGCATGACGAAAGCACTTCCAGGTCACATGGATGTTGCCCATAACAGGAAAGTCCTCTCCCAGACGCAACCTCTGGCGGTACTCAAGGACCCCAACAGGGTTGCCCTTCCGCACTACAAATGCTAGGCAACCACTGTGGGACTCATTTAGTGGAGCACTGCCACCTTTTATTCTAGGGGATTATGTAAGATCTTCTTGATTGGGTTGTGCCTCCATTCTTGCATTCCTTCCATTATGGCCACCCATTTGAGTAGAGACATTTCCTTGAACCCAGATGTAACAGCAGTCTACCAACTTCTACACTTTCAATATCAAATGCTGAAGAGAACCTACCATAAACAACAAAACTGAAGGCCTACAGTTTGCTTCATGTAATTTATTTAACAACCCCAAAAAATTGCAAGTAGGAGCAAAACTTATTCTGAAAACCCTGAACAAGCCTTAAAATCAGCACGCATGTAGAAGTGCAGTTTAAAGTAGACAAGAGTACAGTTCTGCATGCAATTAGAAGGTGTGTTCAACATAAATACTAGATGGATACCCTGGCCTCTAGGAAGCAACCTCTGAAGAAAATTTAGAAATGTCTTCATGGACATTATGGAGGTTCAGAGCACAGGCCTCCTGCCTGGTCACTGTCTGTGTGGAGGTTTTAAGTTATTGGACACCCTATATAAGTGAGCATATGTATGTGCACATGAGAACCTAATGACTGATTGGCATTCAAATTAGGGGTTGATTCTTCCTTGTATCCAGTACTGCAGTAGTTTCAAACTCAGATCCTGGAGGGCTGCAGTGACTGCTGGTTTTCATTCCAGCCTTTTACTTATAAGTAACACATTACTGCTGTCAATGAAACAGACTTCTTTTGCCTTTTTATATATCTGTTGAAAGTTATTTTATGTTTTATTGTGGTGTTTGTTAAGTTTGATTTATTATTTGTCATGCCTATATATTATTTTTGTTGATGTCTTTTTGTTATTATGTTCTGTCACTTTAAATGCTGTTATTTAAATTATCTATGAAGGCTTGGGAGTTGGGAATCATTCGTTTGGTGAGATTTTCTATAGGTATCACTGTTTCTTGTTAGAGTTTCTGGATTTTTGATTATTTATTGTTTTGTTTTAAGTATTATGATTTTTGGATATAGTGTTGGGACTGGTTTGCTTAGGATTGCCTTTTTTTGGCGACTCCTTTGGGCATTTTTTGATCCTTTGAGTCTTTCTTTGTATTTTGTCCTTTGGATCTTTTATTATATTTTGGAGATATTTATAGTTGTTTTGTCAGCTCTACCATTTTGGGACCTGCTCCAGTTGAAGCCAGCAGGTAGTATTTGGGGCCTGGCTGGGCTAAAGGCTAGGTTCTGCTGGACAGGCCAGCAGCTTTTGGGGTCCTAACAACATTTTGTTTTGGATTAAACTTCACTTTATGGCAGCGTTAAGTTTAATACACTTCATTTTTAAAATTCAGAACTCTTGATTGTTTCTCTCAGCCAAACAGTGTTTTTCATTGTGCGCCTCAGTCTTTCCACCGTTATATTCATTACAATAGACATTTTTATAGTCTCTGTGACTGCTTAGATAAAATGATGGTTTTGCTGTAACCATCACCATAGCTACTGGATGATGTATCAAGTACAGCTCTGACTTTATAAGTAGCCCGTAGTAACACACAGATTGAAACGCATCTGTTGTGGACTTTAATTTTAACCAATGGAGCTTTTCTCTAGCATCACTCCAGAATTGGAGGGTATTCTTTATTGTTTTCTTTGTTCTTTTCCTCATTCTCATATATCTCCTTCTTCTTTTTTTCAGCTGCTGCCGTTAGGGGTTGCCACAGTGGATCATCTTTTTTCATATCTTCCTGTCTTCTGCATCTTGCTCTGCCACACCCACCACCTGCATGTCCTCTCTCACCACATCAATAAACCTCCTCTTAGGCCTTCCTCTTACTTGGCAGCTCTATCCCTAGCATCCTTCTCCCAATACACCCAGCATCTCTCCTCTGAACATGTCCAAACCAATGCAACCTCAACTCTCTGACTTTGTCTCCAAACCATCTTACCTGAGCTGACCCTCTAATGTATTTATTTCTAATCCTGTCCATCCTCATCAAATCCAATGTAAATCATAACATTTTTAACTCTGCCACCTCAAGCTCTGTCTCCAGCCTTTTTATCAGTGCCACCATCTCCAGCCCACATAGCATGGCTGGTCTCACTACCATATTGTAAACTTTCACTTTCGCTCTTACTGGTACTCGTCTGTCACAAATCACTCACAACAGTCTTCTCCACCCACTTCACCTCGCCTGCACTCTTTACTTCATCTCTCTTCCACACTCTCCGTTCCTCTGTACTGTTGATCCCAAGTGTTTAAACTCATCCACCTTTGCCAACTCTACTCCCTACGTCCTCACCGCTCCTCTGGCCTCCCTGTCATTCACACACATGTATTTTGTCTTGGTCCTACTAACCTTCATTCCTTTCCTCACTAGAGCATTTCTCCACCTTTCCAGGGTCTCCTCAACATTTTCCCTACTCTCATTACAGAATACAATGTCATCTGCAAACATCATAGTCCACAGGGACTACTGTCTAATCTTGTCTGTCAACCTGGCCATCACCATTGTAAATAATAAAGGGCTCAGAACCAATCCCTGATATAATCCCACCTCCACCTTAAACACATCCATCACTCCTATCGCAAACCTCATCACTGTTGCACATCTCTTGTACATATCCTATACCACTCTTCCATACTTCTCTGTCACTCCCAACTTCCTCATACAATACCACAACTCCTCAATAGGCACCCTGTCATATGCTGTTTTTAGATCCACAAAGACACAATGCAGTTCCTTTTGGCCTTCTCTGTACCTCTCAATCAACACCCTCAGAGCAAACATTACATCTGTGGTGCTCTTCCATGGCATAAAACCATACTGCTACATCCTAATCATCACCTCCCTTCTTAACCTAGATTTCACTACTCTCTCCCATAACTTGTTGTGGCTCATCATTTGTATCCCTCTGTAGTTAGTACAGTTTTGTACATCACCTTTATTCTTAAGAATTGATACCAGTACACGTCTTCTCTCATACACCTCATTTTTATGTATGATACTTTAAAACAATGAGTTGTGTAGGAGGAATGGAATCAGCACTTGTTCATGCTGGTGGTAGATGGCCCTTAAAAGGACCATTCATTCAGTCACAGTAGTCAATCCAGTCTAACTGAACTCCTTCCATGCAGCTCTGAGCTTCTTGCACAGTTACGCTGCCAGCTTCACCCAAATTGAGGTCAGTGGCAACACCATTTGCCATACTTTCCTTAACTCTATGCACTGTTCCAATGCCATGATTATACCCAAGGCTCACTGGCATCTGTGCACCCAGGGCACTATATTTAGCAGCAGAGAAGTGCCACCCAAGTGCTTATAAATAGGTGCTCTCTTTCAATGCACCTTCCACACTCTGCATGGGTTGCTCTTATGTTGGCTTCTTCAGGTAGCACCATAATCTACGGTGTCAAACACACATGATTGGGAGACAACTTCAGGGCTTAATGGTTAATAGTAATTCCACCCCAAGTCAGGCTGTTGGGACTGTAATTACATCTTTTCCCCTTTCTTGCCTTCAGAGTACAAACTCAATGGAACAAATTACTTCTGTTTTTGCCATCTGAAACCACCTCGTCCTCCTGGAACAATATAATAAGATGCTACCATTGGAAGAACTCAGTCTAATGACTCATGTCTGAGAAATTGACAGCCTGCAACACTGACTCTAATTTATTCAAATATTTTTTGACATTTTTTTCTTTAGCCAAAATCTGCCAATTAAACAAAAATCACTATCTTGTGCCCAACTCTTTATCGCTGTTGCTTATTTTCTTACAACAGACACTTCAGCAACTCAGGACTGATCTGCAGTTGTTAGTAATGTTTCAGTTGTTTCCAATACCCAAACTTTCCAACTGTTCATTCACACCCTTTCTTCTAGGCAACATTTAAAAATCTTTTAATTTATCAATTTTTAACATCCTCTCTCAATTTTGTTCTAGCACTTTTTTCCAAACATTTTGACAGATTTGTGTAATTAGCCTTTCGTTTTCTTTCTGCACCAAATATAAATTTCAGGTGCCTGTCATCTTCTCATGCTCAAAGAGGCAGCAGTGCATGCAGTTCAGAACCTGAATGCAGACCTACTCAACTACTCAAGAAAGACCTAGCAAGCATGCCAACCTGCAAAGCATGGTGAGTCAGATCAAAGCTGATTCAATATAGGAAGAGGCACGATGCAAAAAAAAAAAAAAAAAAGCAGCAATATTTTATTTGTAAGTCCATTATCCAAATGGTTATCAGTAACAAGCACACCGATGTTTGCACATGAAATGCATAACTGGAAAAAGGAACAGGTACTAAGAATGTCCAAAAACCAAGGAGCCTAGTCAAAATCTTAAGATTTTTAAGAGATCTTAACTCTCAAAGGGAGAGGTATTTGCAAAGGCAGGAAGCAAAATGTTCAAGTGAAGAGCCATCAAGCCCTTCTTTTATTTCTCCTTCTCTTCCCATCACATAATTACCTCCTGTACAGTAACAGATACTAATAGGAGGGGCCAAGGGCAAACTGCAGGCAACACACTGACTGACCCTTAAATAAACACTTTGTGATTTGGAATAGTGCTTACTAATGAAATGTCCTTTCACCCTTCATTTCCAGGACCTGCTTAAGTACCCAATTACCTTGTTTAAAATTCTGGATCTATAACATCTATATTCACATTTTAAACCAGGGGCATATTACTCCTGTAGTGACCCTTAAACTCAAAATAACTCTCAGAAGGCTATAATACACAAAATTAGTGGAATTATAAATCAACAAGACCTACTGCCCCTCTGAGCCTGATTTCACAGTTCTTGAACAAATGGCTTACGTTAAAGCACATTGAAGCAATGTTTGTCTCCCTTTTAATCACTCTCTTTTTATTTGGGCTTGTTTTCATCCTGCCAGTGAAGCCTTTGCCCCTAATCACTTCCTAGCTCTCGGCTCTCTTTCCTCTGATCATGAAGCAGCTTTAAACCCAATTCTGGGTAACTCCTGGTCAAGCCCAAAAACTACTTGTGTGGTCTGGGTCCAAGACTCCAAGAATATCAGGCTAGAACACCCGCTAATGGCTGCTGGTGCTCCTGCAACCTACATCTCCAGTTCATTATACTAGGCCACATCCTCAGAGCTGCTCATCAGCCACTTACGTTGATGCAAGGGGGAAAAAAAAGATCTTTGGTGTTCCCTTCCTGGCCTCATAGCTTAGTAGAAGAGAGCCAGGAATCTTTGTTAGCTTACTGGTATCCTGGGAAAACATTGTTTGTTCAAGGTGGTGCCCCTGGGTAATTGGTCTTTGGTGGGCATTTAAAAAACCTACAGGTCATATCTCACAATAGCAGTCCTTGGCCCCAATATACTGTATCTCTACAGTTATTATGCAGTTTACTTTGCAGTAGTATGCTGGGCTGGTAACATTACTTCAAAAGAGACCCACCACATCAACAACCTGATGAAGAAGGCAGGTTCATTTATGGGGTACTCTTGACACACAAGATAGTGCAAAAAGAGAGAATGAAGACAAAACTGAGTGCCACTTTGAATAATGCTGCACACCCTCTCTCTGACACACTAACACCCAGGACTTTCAGCCAACAAATCATTCAGTAGAAGTGTGTCAAGAAATACTACTCGGGCTCTTTCATACTAACAGCAATACATGTCCATAATGCCTTATTTGACTGTGCACTTCTCATTCGAGTCAGAAATTTTTTTTTATAATTTTTTGTAAATCTTGTGTGTATTTGTTGGGGTATTATTGTTGTTCGTTATAATTTTTCATATTTCTTAAAATTCTATAAAAACTAAATTTCCTCTTGGGACAAATATTGTAGTTTTTATCTATCTATCTATCTATCTATCTATGACCCTTATGGTACTCTCTCAAATCTACAGGATTTCTATAGGAATAAACACCCACCTTTGTAGCAACATCACTGCAACCAGGACACCTTCTGAAATTCCATTCTGAATTGCTTTCGCCATGACTAGACTGCTATTTACTAATTAAATTAGTAACAAATATTCAGGTCAGTTCAATTGTTTCTTAACATAGTGCACATTCAATTTACAAGTTCAGAGTGCCTAAAATTTTATTTAACTAATATTTTTAACTATACTTTTTAATATAATATAATATAATATAATATAATATAATATAATATAATATAATATAATATAATATAATATAATAACTAGGGGGTTCCTCCCTGCTCACTTTGCTCGCCAAACCCCCCGGCCTGCACTACACGCCAGCCACTTCGTGTTTCTGCCACTCGCATTGTGAAGAGGGGGGCTGAACGCACCCCAAGGAGATGCGGTCGCTCCTCTGAAACCCCCTCTTAAACGGTGATACAATGGGAAACTAAAGCAGTTTTTTTCTACCTCCTCTTTGCTCGATCAGCTGCTCACGTGGCACTTCAAACATTTAAAAGCCTGTACAGCAGCTGTCCTACTCTTTGTCTTGTATTTACGGCCCCGGGTGTGGTTAAATCTTTTGGCACAAAGTCTCGTCTCGCGGGAAGTGAGTTCTTGATATTTTTTACTTTTTAATTTAATAACGGAATAAGAATCTGAAAATCTAACAATATCACATTAAAGTTCGATAAACTCTGAAAAGAATGATACCAAACATATACTGTATATGTAGATTTTAAAATAAGCCTGATTTACAGCATGACAAAAAACATGACATAAAAAGTCACATGAAATTGTTGCACAAAATCGTTGCACTTTTAGGCTTAGGATTTTATATATAGAGAGTAGATTAATATAATTTTTTTAATATTACAACTAATATTATTTTAATATAATGAAAATAAAACATAGGGATACATCTTACACCTTATGCAGTATAGAATATGCATAAAGTATACATATTGATGCAAATGTAAATAGCTCTATTGATAATTTTAAATTAGATGCTGAAATGTTCTATAAATAATATCAATGGCTACTGTTTAATACTTTGTTAGAACATCAGTAAGGTCAAAATCAAGGTTTGTTGTTGGTCACGCCAGTGTGTTCCATATAAAACAAATCTGAAGTCCCAGCTGTTTTTCTGATCTGTCCTATGTGTTTAAGTCTACTGTATGTCTATTCATTACCGTGATAAGACCCAAAAATATTTTGAGCATGTGAAAGTTACAGACGGTCTTTCTCTCAGCACTGTCTCTGAATGTTATAGTTACTGATTGATATTACTTCTCTTAGAGCTCCAATAACCCCCATCCGTCACTCCTAGCTGAAGTGTGCTACTGTCTTTTCGGCAGAGCTGATAAATGATGACCTCTGTCAGCACCATTCATGATGTCACTTATTCACCTCCAAACCTTAATATGTCTTTTATCCTCTGACGCTGTTGTTCTGTGTATCAGCTGTCCAATGTCTCCTTTCTTCCCTGTTGTTATGCCTCCTTTACACCTTGTCTGAATTTCTGTGATTCAGACATAAATAATGTTGATTTTTATAACAACGATATGTTCAATAACGAAAAAATTCTTTGAGAATGTAAATTTAAACTTGACACACATACAGCAGTTGTAAAGCAGAATAAAATTTTAAAAATATATTTTGCCTGGAGGAGAAAGATGGGGTCAGAAGTCTGTGGCTATTTTCATTCTGTAACCCAAAAGGCCCTTTTCACCTTTTTGTACTTTTTCTTCTTGGAGGTGCTTGCAGGGATAAATGCTGTTCTAATTACCCAGTGTAATGGCATACTCATGCACAAACCTGCTCTCACTCATACAGGACCATTTAGAGTCACCAAATAACCAAACATACAAATCTGTAATGTACGATATGGAAGGAATTCCAGTGAAGTCCATGAGCAGACAAAACTCCACACATGCAGGACTGAGTATGAAACCAAAACTGGGGAGCAGCGACAGCTCTCAGCAGTTTATCAACATACCACTGAGTAGCTAGATGTTAATTTTTAAGGACTATTACAGGAAACAAGTAGCCCACAGAAAGCATGTGATTACAGTGCACAGAAGGAAAAAACAGACATGAATGTGACAAGAACTTACATGTCAAACCAAGAGAAAAATTATCTCTAGGCACCATGGGCACAGGTCCATATATAAAAAAATTCATTTATATTTAATAAGTTGCTTTTTCCAAAACAATTGTTTTTGCCTTGGCACATGGAATACCTGCAGGTTAAGTTACTTGCCTGAAGTCACTCAGTGTGTTAGCAGTGGGAGCTGGTCTGGCAACCCACATATTTTATGGTCTCTAGTAATAATGATAATAATAACAACAAAAAGCTTTATTTATATAGTACTTCATTATTAAGAAAAACTGAGGCAACAGAGAAGACACATATAAAAGCAATAAAACAACATATAAAATAATATTAAAGATTAGCGGTACTAAATGAAAGTTTATACAAATAAGTATTAAGACGCTGTATGGGAGATTAATTCTTGCAGCCTTAGCTTTAAGGGGTTATCAAGCTGAACAGGAGTGCAGTGTATTGTGGAAAGCAGAAAGACAAGCAAGATTCCAAAACTTTTATGTAGTTAGAATAGTGAAGCAGGGCCATAGAATGTTTTGTATTGTGTTTGAAGCCTCAAGTTGCTTTTTGATTCCCATTGGAATTGACCTTGACTTGGTGATAATGACTCAGGACCATTTTCTATGTGTTTTCAGAAAACTGTAAGTTCTTGTAGACTCTGACCTAAATTTTAAATTACATATTAATCAGATTACCAGGACAGCATTTTTTTCACTTAAAGAATATATCAAATTTTAGATCCCTTATAGCTCTGCAAGATGCTGAAAAATTACTTCACGCATTTCTTTTTAGTCGACTAGATTAGTGTAACACACCTTCTTTCAGGATTGCTCAAGAAAGATATCAATTAGTTGCAACAGTACAAGAATGCAGCTGCCAGAATCTTAACTAGGAAAAGAAAATTCAAGCACATCTCTCCAGTTTTGATGTTGTTACATTGGTTACCTGTGCCATTCAGAATTGACTTTAAAATACTGCTTATGGTTTACAAAGTCTTAAATAATCTCGCTCCGTCCTATATTTTGGAATGCCTGCCAGTTTAAACTCCAAATCGTAACCTTAGATCTTCAAATGAGGGTCTGCTTATAATTCCAAGAGCTAAACTTAAAAGAAATGGGGAGGCAGCCTTCTGCTGTTATGCGCCTAAAATCTGGAATAGCTTACCAATAGAAATTCTCCAGGCTAATACAGTGGAGCACTTTAAAAAACTGCTAAAAACTAAATTATTTCAACATGGGTTTCTCATAGCTACATTTTAATGTACCCTGATAAACCATATATTCATTGAATTATCATTTTCTTCATGGCCACGAAATCCATACTAATCCTTACTTTTCTCTGCTGTTCTTTATCTGTTTTTTCTTTGGTGGTGATCTGTGCCACCACCTCCTGATCAACGCACCGTGCTGTTCCTACATTGATAGATTGAAGGCCAGATGTCCACATGACCATCATCATCTAATTCTTTCACGTGAAGCCTGAAAACCATGAGGACTGATTTAGATCATTTATGTTAGGTAGAATGCCCAGTGGGCAGTCTCATGGCCTTGGAACCCCTGCAGATTTTGTTTTTTTTTCTTCTGTCCATCTAGAGTTTTTTTGTTTTTTCTGTCCTCCCGTTGTGCCTTACTTTACTCTTTGAAATTTAGTATTGCCTAATCTTATTTTTTTTTTAATAAACGTTTCTTTCTTCATCTTGTAAAATACTTTGAGCTGCACCATTTGTATGAAAATGTGCTATATGAATAAATGTTGTTGTTGTTCTGCTTACAAGATGAAAACAATTAGCTAGCTGCTCATTTTTGATGAGAATTAGGAAGTAAAGTGACTACATTTATTAGACTTTTTTTCAAAAAGAGCTTTCTTAATTCAGGTGCCGATAGGGACACTTTCATGGAGCTTAGTAGTTACGTTTCTGACAGTTTTGTAAAAGTTCAGTGTAAGAAATTGTAAATGCATAACACAATGTTTAATGTTCTTAGTTTAAATTAATTCTACTTAACATTTCCATGGCTGTGTATTTTAAATGTTTTTTAAAAATCCTAAAATTGAAGAAAAATCTTTTAATATGGCATCCAAAACTAATCTTATAAAAAAGATGATATTTAAAATTATTTGTAGTGTTATCACAGCATTCTCTGCAGAACTTTGTTCCATCAGCATTCTTCATTATCCACACATTTCTCTTTGCTGGCCAAAATGGAGTTTGCTGGTTTATTCATTTCCTGTGTTGCAATGTCCTTTGAGATGCTATGGTTAGACTTTTTAATGTCTGGTTGCATAACTAAAACTTTTTTTTCTGGAAATCCCCAAGTTGTAGTGATGAGAGAATGACAATTGCTTTGACTTTTTCTTTTTAGCCTGGGGACTTCCATAACTGGTTAACCACTAGTAAAGTATCCATCTCTGTAGTTTGTTTATTTGTACAGTAAGTTATTGTTATGCCTAATGAGTCTGAGAAGTGTATGACTATTTTGTAGAGCTTTTTTCATTACCGGTGACAGTTATGGCAGTTATGGATAAAAGATATATTGATTGGGTGGTATTGTGGGCCAGTGGTTAGCGCTGACAGCTCATTCTCTAGATATCTAAGTCTGATTCCCACACTGGTCAGTGTTTATATCATGGATTTTGTGACAGGGTAAACACCAATTTCACTTCCCTAGGAGGGTTTTGCTGCAAGAAAGCACACTTTCTCATGAATTTAAATCATCTTGATCCTAGATACTCTGTCATGATTTCAGGGTTTTGGAAGTCAGAGAATTAATTTCATTCATTATTTTGGGAACTACATTTGAGACTGGAGGTTTTGTTTTTCAAGTTATTTTATTATTTACTGCAAAACCATTTCATAATCACTGTTTTGGTAATGGTCACCCCCATTTTGTGTATATTGCTGATAGTAACAGTGGCCATAGACATGGTGACTCCTGGAAGTTGATGTGTGTGATGTCAGCAGGGTGCCAGTGTCAAAATGCTGACACACTGTTTTCATCTCGGGTAGTGGACACTGACTCTACAAGATATGTGGTTTACTGTTTATTATTTTCTTAAAACGTTTCTGACTCTAAAAAATTTGTGGTTTACTTTTTATTATTTTCTTTAAACGTTTCTGACTTTACATTGTTTTTCGACTAAGATTTCTGATAAATGTTTTGGGTTAGCTTAGATCTCCCAGTATTATACCCTTCTTGTCATGTGGCTTAGGTTTACCTCTCATCTTGTGGTCCATTCCCTAAATTAAAATTCTGGGGTGATGATATGTTTTTAAAGTATTTTCTATTTTTGTTTATATTTGCAGTGAAAGTTAATAATGATTCATAAAAACATAGGTCATTCTGAAACAATTTTGTCTTCATTGTAAACAGTGCTATCTTTAGTTAGCAGCCATCATGATGGTATTAATTTGCAACATCTATCTGTTATGATCTTTGTTTTGTTAATATACTGTAAATAAATTACAGGACAAATCAAAAAGAGTTGGGGATCCACCCCATATATTGTGCAAAACGATGAGTAGTCCATTAAGACTGGTATGGAGTTCCAACTACTGGGACTAAATTAATGGGGAAACAGTAGGCATTTATAGCAGAGGAAAAGGAAGGGTGTGTTTGCAGGAAGGAAGTGGTGTGAGGTCAACTGTGGGTGACGGTAATGATGTAATTTAGATGGTCTTTTCCTCAGAAGTTCTGTGGAAAGAGGAGAAAAGGCATTAATACTCAGCACCAGCCCCCAGTGTTGCATGTCAATGCCTTGATTTGAACCCTATGACTGCCTCCCAACCGCACATGTGTGACAATACATACTAGATTATTTTGGGAGTTTATAACACAAATCACTTAGATGGATACTTTATTTCATTTTTACTCTGTTTAAACCATATGGTATGCTGAGGAGGTGATGCAATAAATATTCATTTGTTTTTACGTATGTTTGGAAGGAGCTGTCTAGCTGTCTAGCTGAAGAAAGAGGTACTCTTCTGCAAGGTTAGAATAGTATGTTTTAGAGAAAGGAAATAATTTTTCTTACAAATCTTCCTCTGTTGTCCTTGGACATTAGCAACAAAAAAATATGAACCATAACTGAGCAACAGTTGACTTGCCATGTTTTTGAGTAGGTATGGAATAGCCAGAATCTGGGAATTCTCGGCCTTAACCACAGAGTTAGGTTACTGCCAAAACTCAGCAATTATATTACGCAATCAGTTCAGTGTGTAACACTATCTTCAAATGACTAATACAATCTTGTAATTGTACAGACTGGAATTTACAAATGTGTAGTGCAATTTGTAAACTTGTAATAAAATATATTAATGTGTGATGTGATCCAGGTGACTTTTGCGGTGTTCTCACACAGCATTGTGTGAAAAGCTACAAATTTGAAAGCAAGTGTTTATAAATAGATGGATGAAGCAGTTTCTAGCCAATCGGCGCAGTCACCTTCATGCCAGCTAATCACACAACCCATCTTCCCAGTCTCCAGAAGAGCTCTGTTAATGACACCGATATATACAGTAAATGTGTTGACACAGACTTTTCATTGTGTGCTTTCAGATAAACTTTGTATGATCTCATTATATGAGTTCCGTTACCAACATGCTGCCTGGTCGTGCCATTAAAAGAAGGTGGCCAACCAGTCCCAACCACTTCACATTGGCTTCTGAGACCAGAGACTTTAGCAATGCCTTGTCAAACATGGTAGGCAATGAAAATCGCCACACAAAAATATACTATCACTGCAGTACTAGATAAGAATCTGGGAGACAGGAATGACTACAATATACCTGAATTCACTTAATCTAGACAACAAGTAATGTCAAAAGGCTTGTGTCAGGAAAGCAGTATTCATTCATTACTAGAATGCGTTATTAAATTTTATTAATGATTTTTTATATTTTAATTGGTATTTCGTTTATCTTATTAACATCATACCCAGGACGTTAGGATTGTGAAAAATACATGCGCAGAAGAAAAGGATCCTTTAAAAGATTACTTAGCCTGAGTTTAGCAGCCTATTGGATTAGTTAAAGAAATTGTCCCAGACTTTAATAGTATGGGACCTAATACTACTGTACCATCTGCCTGATGGTGACATAGAGAACAATTTGTGGCTCAAGTGGCTGGAGTCTTTAATTTTTCCCACTTTCCCCAGACAATCTGTAGTATACAGTATATATCCTCTAGGGTTTGGAAGCTCACCTCTAATGATTTGTCCAACACACTGCATTTACCCTCTACAATGTCTTAAGGTTGGGGGCAGTGCAGTTCCCTTATCAGTTGCAGAATCATCCAGTTAGTGTGTTCTGAACAATGCTAGGACGTATGATGTTCTGAGAATGCAAGAACTCTTTCCAAACCGTTTTAGCTATCTGATGTAAAAGAGACACTGTTGTACCTTCTTCACCATTTTTTCTGAATGCCTATGAAAGGTACTCTGTAATGCGCACAGCAAAGAAGTTAAATTGTGCGTAATAGGGGTGTTTATTCCTGTCTGTTTCTACAATTAGCTCCTTGGTCTTACCATGTTAAAGGAAGGCAGTTTTCAGGCCCCAACATGTCAGAACTCTTTCTTTATCTCTATTTGTGGACTCATCCCCATTTCAGAAGAGGTTCACCACTGTTGTGTCCTCTGCAGATTTCATAATGATGTTGGATCTGAAGATCAAATACAAGAGATGACCCAGTACATTTCCCTTGGGAGCACCCATGCTGATGGTAAGAAGGAAGGAAGTAACACCAAGGTCAGTCCGATAAAAAAAATCAGAATATAGCTACACAGACAGCTGTTTTGACCCAGGACTCTAAGCTTGGTATCAGGCTTTGAGGGGACTACTGTACTGAATGCTGAGTGGTAATCTGCAAATAACAATGTCAATGTCAATTTATTTATAGAGCACATTTAAAACAACATAGTAATGCTGTGGCCAAAGTGCTTTACAATAATAGAATAAAAGTAAAACAAAACAATTAACATAAATAGAAATAAAATATATAAACATAAAATAAGATACATAATAAATACAAGTAATGTTATATAATCACAAAGAGGAGACCTTCATCAGAGGAGACCATCATCACGGAATGCAAGTGAATAGAAATGAGTTTTTAATCTTGTTTTGAACAGTTCAATTGTAGATGACTCCTTTATATGATGAGGTAAAGAGTTCCACAGGTGAGGAGCAGCAGCTGCAAAAGCCCTGTCCCCCTTGGTTTTACACTTGGTACGAGGGACAACCAGGGACAACTGACTAGATGATCTAAGCACTCTGGATGGCTGTTGTAAAACACACAATTCAGATAAATAGGCAGGAGCAAGCCCATGTAAAGATTTAAAAACTAGCAGCAAGATTTTAAAATCAATTCGAAAACTGACAGGCAGCCAGTGTAAAGAAGCTAAAATTGGAGAAACAGAGTCATACTTTCTTGCCCCAACCAGAAAGCGAGCTGCAGCATTTTGGACCAACTGTAACCTGTGCATCAGAGATTTGTTAATTCCAGAACACAGCGAGTTGCAGTAATCGAGGCGAGAAAAAATAAAAGCATGAGTAGCTTTCTCAAGATCCCTAGAAGATAAAAAAGGCTTGATCTTACCTAAAAGACGAAGTTGGAAAAAGCAACTCTCGACTACAGAATTTGCTTGTTTCTCAAAAGAGAGGTTACTATCAAAGGTATCACCAAGATTGTGGACTTGTGATTTGGAAAAGACAGAGAAAGAGCCGAGAAGTCCAAGACTAATGTGGGCGTTAGCTGATGGACCCACTATAAGCACCTCCGTTTTATTTTGATTTACTGTAGATCAAGAAAATTATTAGCCATCCAGGCATCTTAGTTCAGACAGACAGTTGTGGAGTTGATTTGTTGCAGAGTTTCAGACAGGAATATAAACCTGAGTATCATCAGCATAGCAGTAAAAAGAAATGTTACATTTCCTAAAAATCGCTCAAATAGGGTGAAGGTATATAGAGAATAAAATAGGAACCAAAATGGATCCCTGAGGAACACCATATTTAAGAGGAGCAGTAGATGAAAAAGAGGAATTTAAAGTCACTGAAAAGTGACTACCAGTTAAATATGACCTGAACCAGTTAAGAGCAGCCCCTTTAAGCCCAACAAGATGTTCAAGCCGCATCAGCAATATTTCATGGTCAATAGTGTCAAAGGCAGCGGACACGTCAAGGAGGAGAAGGACTGCCGCGTCACCTGACTCCGTAATAATAGAGATGTCATTGAATACTTTCAGGAGGGCCATTTCAACACCATGAAAATGCCTAAAGCCAGATTGGTAGATCTCAAATAAATTATTGGAGTTAAGGTGATCGACCAATTGATTATAAATAATTCTTTCTAGAATTTTAGCCAGAAATGGCAGTTGGGAAATTGGACGAAAATTGGCTAAAACTCCAGGATCTAATTCTGCCTTTTTTAGACGGGGACGGACTGCAGCATGTTTAAAAAATGAGGACACAACCTCTGAACTAATAGAATCATTGATAATGGCTAGTAAGGATGGGCCCAACACATCAAAGGCTTCTACTAAAAGGCGTGGTGGTACAATATTGAGGGGGCTGGAAGCTGGTTTAAGGGTGTCAATAGTTCTTTTTAGCTGTGAAAGTAAGACTAGATCAAAGGATTCTAAGACAATGTCATGATTAACAGTAGGAAGTTTATAGTCAGTTTGAACAATGCCACGGCGGATAGTATCGATTTTGCTGACAAAGAATGATAGAAACTGCTCACATGAATGAACAGTGCTATTTAATCCCATCGCAGAGTGAGGGTGAATGGCCGCATTAATTGAATTAAATAAGACCCTAGGATTCTTTGAATGACAGGATACTAAATCGGCAAAGATGTCTTGTTTAGTTTTCTTAACTTCAGCCTAGAAAATGAAACGAGAAGTCCTAAAAATCTGTTTAGAGACAATCAGTCCATCTTTTTTCCAACGCCGTTCAGCAGTTTGACAGGCGCAGCGCAGTGATCGTGTATTTTCATTTAGCCAGTCATTTATTACTGCATATCTTGGGCTGAGCAATTGAGTCTAAAACCGTTTTACAGGAAGAATTACATTTTACGACAGAATCATCGATACCATTATTTTGGACATGCACATAAAGACTAGAGAAAATGGTTTTAAAATCGGATATAATAGAAGAATTTAAAAAGCGAGAGCAGCCTGGGGGACAGCTATTAGTCGGGACATCAACAGTAATTTTCAGATCCATCATTATAGAAAAATGATCAGTGAAAGAAACATCACATAAATCAATATTATTAACTGAAATATCACGAGTAAGAACGAGATCAAGGGTGTGACCGAGAGAGTGAGTTGGCGTATTAATATGCTGTATAAAATCAAATGAGTCCAATAGTGATAAAAAGTCATTGACCAAAGGTTTCAATTGACAACAAACGTAAATAATAACATTCTCACATATATGTCTGTCTTCTTAAGATCAGAAAGGGCAGTATGTAGTGTCAGTCAGTATATTTATTTTGGCGATATGCACATTGTGGTGACCAAGGTAGGTAGGCAGCAAAGTGCAAATTATTTGCCTGACTAGTCTTTCAAATTATTTATTTATTGGAATCCCATGAACGAAGCGAAAACTCCACCAAATGTAGGGAAAGAAGATGATACCCAATACAGATAGTATCCTTATCCAGACTCAGACTTCATGTGACAGCGATGTTACATTAGTGCCATCCATCTGCTCTATATATCAACAAGCTTGGGATATTTAATGTGTTGAGAAATGGTATCCCTTTTACTTTTCCTCCCGCCACTAATACACAAGTGATGTGAGCACCTCAGCAAAACGAATCCTCCTAGGAGAGAGATGCCCAGAGTAGTTCCTTTCAATTACCTGACATCTCTTCATTTCAGTTTTTTCTCTGACGATTTCAATAATTTCTGGGACTCCAGACTTTTTACAGCACAGACTTACACAGCTAGTAGAATTATAAGCAGGCCACTATTAGAAGATCTAAGGTTACGACTTGGAATATTGGGAGACAGGCACTGCAAAATATAGAAAGGAGAAAATTATTTAAGGATTTATACAGCATTACTTTCTCTATATTAAAAAAAAGTTTTCCATCGTGTCTACATTATTCAGCCTTGACCACTCCCCTCCACACTGCTTGCCCGATATGTAATGGCAATGCAGAAAAGCAAACTATCTATTCAAGAACGTTGAATTTTAGATTGCGATAGAAAAAGTTCGACAAGAGCTGAACAGAAAAGAGCTGCATATAATAAAAATCAAGAACAAAGAGAATCTATACTAATACAAGGCAAAGCCCTCACTCACTCACTCACTCACTGCCTCACTCATCACTAATTGTCCAACTTCCCGTGTAGGTGGAAGGCTGAAATTTGGCAGGCTCATTCCTTACAGCTTACTTACAAAAGTTAGGCAGGTTTCATTTCGAAATTCTATGCGTAATGGTCATAACTGGAATCTGTTTTATGTCCATATACTGTAATAGACTGCAGCTCGATGGCCGTGGGAGGCGGAGTTGCGTATCAACAACAACAACAACAACATTTATTTATATAGCACATTTTCATACAAAAAGTAGCTCAAAGTGCTTTACATAATGAAGAAAAGAAGAATAAAAGACAAATAAGAAATTAAAATAAGACAACCTTAGTTAACATAAGAAGGAGTAAGGTCCGATGGCCAGGGTGGACAGAAAAAACAAAAAAAAACTCCAGAAGGCTGGAGAAAAAAAATAAAATCTGTAGGGGTTCCAGGCCACGAGACCGCCCAGTCCCCTTTGGGCATTCTACCTAACATAAATGAAATAGTCCTCTTTGTAGTTAGGGTTCTCACGGAGTCACTTGATGCTGATGGTTATACAGACTTCTGGCTTTTAATCCATCCATCATTGTTGGAACATCATGGTGCTTTGGGTAGATGGTGGTGGCACAAGCCACCACCAATAGGACACCGGAAAAGGAAACAGAAGAGAGAGTAGGGGTTAGTACAGATTTTGAATGGTTATTATAATGAATTGGATATACAGAGTGTCAGGATTAAATTACAGTGAAGTTATGAGAAGGCCATGTTAAAGTAATGTGTTTTCAGTAGTTTTTTAAAGTGCTCCACTGTATTAGCCTGGCGAATTCCTACTGGCAGGCTATTCCAGATTTTAGGTGCATAACAGCAGAAGGCCGCCTCACCACTTCTTTTAAGTTTTGCTCTTGGAATTCTAAGGAGACACTCAGTTGAGGATCTGAGGTTGCGATTTGGAATATAAGGTGTCAGACATTCCGATATATAAGACGGGGCGAGATTATTTAAAGCTTTAAAAACCATAAGCAGAATTTTAAAGTCAATTCTGAATGACACAGGTAACCAGTGTAGTGACATCAAAACTGGAGAAATGTGTTCGGATTTTCTTTTCCTGGTAAGGATTCTAGCAGCTGCATTCTGCACTAACTGCAAACGATTGATGTCTTTTTTGGGTAGTCCTGAGAGGAGTGCATTACAGTAATCTAGTCGACTAAAGACAAACGCATGAACTAATTTCTCTGCATCTTTCGATGATATAAGAGGTCTAACTTTTGCTATGTTCCTTAGGTGAAAAAATGCTGTCCTAGTGATTTTATTAATATGCGATTTAAAATTCAGATTACAATCAACGGTTACCCCTAAGCTTTTTACCTCCGATTTGACTTTTAATCCTAATGCATCCAGTTTATTTCTAATAGCCTCACTGTATCCATTATTGCCAATCACTAAGATTTCGGTTTTTTCTTTATTTAATTTGAGAAAGTTACTATTCATCCATTCTGAGATACAGGTTAGACATTGTGTTAGCGAATCAAGAGATTTAGGGTCATCAGGTGCTATTGATACATACAGCTGTGTGTCATCAGCATAGCTGTGGTAGCTCACGTTATGTCCCGAGATAATCTGACCTAATGGAAGCATGTAGATTGAGAAGAGCAGCGGACCCAGGATAGAGCCTTGTGGAACACCATATAGAATATCATGTGTCTTTGAGTTATAATTACCACAACTAACAAAGAATTTTCTCCCTGCCAGGTAGGACTCAAACCAGTTTAAGACACTGCCAGAGAGGCCCACCCATTGACTAAGGCGATTCTTAAGAATATTATGATCAATAGTGTCAAATGCGGCACTCAAATCTAAGAGGATGAGAACAGATAAATGGCCTCTGTCTGCATTTACCCGCAAGTCATTTACTACTTTAACGAGTGCAGTTTCTGTGCTGTGATTTGTTCTAAAACCTGACTGAAATTTATCAAGAATAGCATGTTTATTGAGGTGCTCATTTAACTGCATAATGACTGCCTTCTCTAGAATTTTACTTAAGAAAGGCAGGTTAGAGATGGGTCTATAATTTTCAAGAGAAGAGGGGTCGAGATTATTTTTCTTAAGTAGGGGTTTAACTACCGCAGTCTTAAGACAGTCTGGGAAGACCCCCGTATCTAATGACGAATTTACTATGTCAAGAACATTATCAATAAGCACACCCGATACTTCTTTGAAAATATTTGTTGGTATTGGGTCAAGGGCACAGGTGGATGGTTTCATTTGAGAAATTATTTTATGCAAATCAGGTAAATCTATCCTAGTGAAAGACTCTAATTTATTTATTATGGAGTACTGGGGTTTCGGGGGATCCTTAGTGTTGGGGAGATATACTATGTTATTTCTAATATCATTAATTTTTTGATTGAAAAATACAGCGATAGCCTCACAGGTTTTACTGGAAGTACTTAGGAGGCATTCCTTTGAGTTACCTGGGTTTAACAGATGATCAATTGTCGAAAATAAGACTCTGGGATTACTAGCATTGTTATTTATAAGCTTAGAGAAATAGCAGCGCCTCTCAAGACGGACTGTGTTATTGTATTCTGTTATTTTAACTTTTAATATCTCATAGTCAATAGTTAGTTTAGTCTTCCTCCATTTACGCTCAGCTCTACGGCATGTTCTCTTTAAATCAGACACTCTTTGGGTCTTCCAAGGTATAACAATGCTAGAAGATTTTTTAACTGTCTTTTCAGGTGCAACTATGTCAACAGCAGCCCTCACTTTAGTATTAAATCTTTCCACCTTACTATTTACATTCTCCTCGCTATTATAGTTGGCACTATAAACGGACTGATTGGTTAGAATGTTTGTAAGTTTTAAAGTTGCTGATGAGTCAAAGAAGCGTTTTTTAACAATATGCTTCTCATGAGTGTTTTCTATCATTATTTCTATATTAAAAAGTAGAAGAAAATGGTCTGAAAGACCCGTATCAATGACCTGCTTTATATCAACTTTTAGTCCTTTAGTAATTACTAAGTCTAACGTATGACCTGCTTTATGTGTAGGCTGATTAACGAGCTGTCTCAAATCAAAAGAGTCCAGGAGGTTCATAAATTCTTTTACTTTTTGGTCACATTGATTATCTACATGAAAATTAAAGTCGCCGACTATTAAGAGTGCGTCATAGTTCGTAATTAAGATTGACATCAAGTCAGAGAATTCCTCAAAGAAAGACGCGTTGAATTTAGGAGGTCTATACACGGATAATACTAGAACGTGAGAAACTCCCTGAATAACAATGGCGAGATACTCAAAAGACTTGAACTTACCAAAACTGATATTTTTACATTTTAACCGGCTAGAGTAAATGTTTGCTAGCCCTCCACCTCTCTTTCCTTGGCGATCAGCACGAGTAAAACTGTAATCCGGAGGCGCAGATTCGATTAAAACAGCTGCGCCATCTGAGCTAAGCCACGTTTCACTTAGTGCAATAAAATCTATTTTTTTTTCACTAATAATGTCGTTGATAAAAAACGTCTTGTTAGTTAAAGCTCTAATATTTAATAGTGCCATATTCAATGTTTCGGAGGAGCAGAGATGAATGCTATGTGTGTTATTGATATAGGGAACAGGAATTAAGTTATTTTTATTAGCGCCGCTCTGTGTGTATTTTTTATTTAATCTATGATCTGTTTTTACAGTTTTAATACATTGTTCATCTAAAGTAGTAACTTTAATTAAATTATTGGCGTTTATGCCGTATTGCCTAGATTTTCTATGTGCATTAAGATTGGTTATTACAGTATTTATGTTGCGCACTTTTATGGAAGATTTTTTTAAACAATTATCATGACCAAACACAGGAGTGGCATTTCGGAAGGGGTTAAAAGCAGAGATAGATAGTCAAGATAAACGAATTACCTTCGATATGTTTTCGGAGAGGACCCGGGCGCCGAAGCTGTTCGGATGCAGGCCATCTCGCTTGAAGAAACGCGGTCTTTCCCAAAAGAGGTCCCAGTTGTTAATGAACCCGATGTCTTGATTCTTGCAGAAGCCCTGCAGCCAGTTGTTTAAACCAAGCAGACGACTGTAATACTCGTTTGATCGTCTGACGAGAGGGAGTGGACCCGAGATGAATATCTTTGCCGATGGGGTCCTCTCCTTTGTGTCTTTAATTAATGCAGTGAAGTCTGCCTTGAGGATCTCCGACTGTCGGTGCCTTATGTCGTTTACGCCAGCATGTATAACAATGGCTCCAACTGCCCTGTTCTTGTAGATCGCCGGTGCACGTCTCGTCACATCTCGGACGCGAGCACCGGGAAAACAAGAAACAAAAGACTTTCTATTAGGGCAAGTGATATTGAGGTTCCTAACAATAGAATCACCTACCACAATTACATCACCAGGAGCTGAAGGCGAACTGGGGACGCTTAGAGGGTCAAACCGGTTCTGGGTTACGAAGCTTGCCTGTGCCGATGGAGGTGTTCTGGCCTTGAACCCCCGCCTGCATAGCTGAAATACACCGAGGTCATCATCGGTGTCGCTCCTACGAGGCGCGGGGGTGAAGGTGACTTGCGCGGCACAACGCGGGGTTGATGTTACGCCGATAACAGATGGCGAGGACGGTTTATCCAACAGCCGAGCCTTCAGATCTCTGAGGTATCTTCGTCTGGACAGAAGATTCTGAATCGCGTCATCACGCCTCCCACGTAATCACGTGAACTGACTGTGAACGCAGTACGTAGAAAACAAGGAAGAGCCCCAAAGAGCGCTGAAGAAAACATTCATTACACAATTGAGAAGGCAGCGAAACAATAAGAAGCGTGCGAGTGATGCATACAAGCATATTCATAAGTGCAGCTACTGCAGAAACAAAGCACGGTGTAAACCGTAAGTTTAAATTAAGTTTATAGAAACGCTCCCGCTGCCGTTTGCAATACCATATTCGCGACATACATGTTTAATGAGAAGACATGAGGTATAAATGAGACTTTGGATCACTTTGTAACGTAGTTAAAATTGCTGTAGCGAGAAACTTTTAAGTGCCGGGTCTTAGCTAACATTAAATAAAGCCGTGGACATCGCAACATCACACAAGAGAGCGGCTCAGTGAACTGACTGAACGCAGCACGAGTGATCACTTCGATGAATCAAACCTGTTCAAAAAACACATTACACAATTGATAATGTAGAAAAAGAATATGAAGCGACTGACGCATACAGACATTTTCATGAGTGCAGGTACTTCGGAAACAAAGCACCGTGTACACCTAAAGTTTAAATTAAGTTCATAGACCTACAAAAGGTTGCCATTGATTTGAGGCAAGATTGCTTTTCTCCTGTACAACTATACGTTGCATTCTCAACAGTAAGCTTGCACAGCTTGGTCATATTACAACCGGAGTGCTGAACTGACAACGTGGTATACAAAGAGAACTATAACAATCGTAATAAACAAACAATAAAACAGCGGAGAACCCGTGGATTAAATAAAAAGGCTGCTTCCTTGGCGAAGCAAGGAAAACGGATGACCTTATATGGCGTTTGTTTATAAAACAGCGGAGAACCTGTGTAAAGGCTGCTTCACAAAAAAACAGCAGAGCGCCTTATATGAGCAGGCAGTCAGCTAAAGAAGGGAATCAATAAATAACTATAATCGTAATGAACAAAAAATAGCGGAGAATCCGCGGATTACATAAAGGAAATGGGTACCTGAACAGAAAAGTGAGTCTCAAATAGCTACACAATAACTATAACAATCGTAATAAACGAACAATAAAACAATACAGAACCGCTAAGCAAGGAGAAAGGACGGTCTTATATGGCGTTCGTTTATAAAACAGCGGAGAGGCTGTGTAAAGGCAGCTTCACAAAAAAACAGATCCTAAACAAATTGTTATTGGTATATTTTCCCTCAATTTAAAAAGGTTTTCTTTTCTTCTTAATAAAAATTTAAAAGCAGTACTTTGCTGCTGCGAAGCGCGCGGATTTGGCTATATATATATATATATGTAAATATGTATATATATATATACATATGTGAATGTATGTATGTATATATATATGTATATATATGTGTATATATATATGTAGATATGTATATATATATGTGTATGTACATATATATATGTAGATATGTAAACATGTATATGTATATATATGTGTCTGTGTGTATATATATATATGTGTGTATGTATGTATGTATGTATGTGTGTGTATATATATATATATATATATATATATATATGTATGTATATGTATGTATGTGTATATGTATATATGTATATGTGTGTGTGTATGTATGTGTGTATATGTATGTGTATATATATGTTGATATGTGTATATATATATATGTATATATATGCAGATATGTGTATATGTAGATATGTATATATATGTATATATATGTTTACATAACCTCTTTAACACACTACTTCTCCGCTGCGAAGCGTGGGTATTTTGCTAGTCTATACTAATAAAAGGCAAAGCCCTCACTGACTCACTCATCACTAATTCTCTAATTTCCTGTGTAGGTAGAAGGCTGAAATTTGGCAGGCTCATTCCTTACAGCTTACTTACAAAAGTTAAGCAGGTTTCATTTCGAAATACTACACGTAACGGTCATAACGGTCGACAACATCCGCCATGTTAAACTTTCTTATTTATGGCCCCATCTTCATGAAATTTGGTAGGTGGCTTCCCTGTGCTAACCGAAACCGATGTACGTACTTATTTCGGTGGTATGACACCACTGTCGGCCGCTATATTGAACTTTCCAACGGTCTTTGTTACTTAATGGGCCCATCTTCAAGAAATTTGGTACAAGGGTTCCCAATGCTAACTGAATCCTACTTACGTACATATATACGTCCATAGCCTGCAGCTCGGTCCACACTCTGAATCCTCCAGGTGCTCCTGAGCATAATCTAATTTTGAAGGTTGGGGCACCAATAATGTTACTGAGAAACTTACAGTCACCGAAACTTTGTAATGGTACGAGACTTCAGGTCACATGCCTGCAAAAGAACCTAATTGAGGCAACTATTTTTACTGGCGGTGGCTCAGGGGAGAGAGTTTTTATTCCTCGAATTCCCGTTATACCCTCTGATCTCCAATTTCAATTCAAACGCCTTCAATTTCCAGTAAGGCTCTGCTTCGCAATGACAATAAGTCTCAGGGACAGACCCTACAAAAGGTTGGCATTGATTTGAGGCAAGATTGCTTTTCACATGGCCAACTATACGTTGAATGCTCAAGAGTAAGCTCAGCGCACAGCTTGGTCATATTACAACCGGAGGGGTGAACTGACAACGTGGTATACAAAGAGATCCTTAAAAAATAATTATTGGTACATTTTCCCTCAGTTTATTATTTAAAATTTTAAAGCAGTACTTCACCGCTGCGAAGCGCAGGTATTTTGCTAGTCATCCAATAAATGATAAAGAGAAAAATATCTCGGAACAATATGCAAACATAAATACAAAAAAATAAGGTTTATACAATGTAAGTTACAGGATAAAGTAATTCATAATATTGCTTTTGACGGGGTGTTAATATAATTTTTTATTTACTTTTTATTACATTTTACTTTTTACCGTGTTTTATTATTCGTTAGTAATTAAAATAGACAGTTGTAGTGAAAAATTCAAGTAAGTCATTTTCTAAAAATCAGTCTATAATAACTAAGGACCAAACTGTCTTCCTTCCACCTTACTCTTCTATATTTCATCCAATCGCTTTCTCTAATGGAGGAGCGCCCTGGTGCCCTTTGAGCAGCCCTGCCTAAAGATAGTGGGCACCCAGCGCCAGCCCCTGAGGCTTGGGGAGCAAAGCGATCAGGAGGAAGAGCCCCCTAGTAGTATTTTAAAATCAATTCTAAAGGATACGAGTAACAAATATAAACACTAAAACTGGTGATGTTCACAAATTTTCCTTTTCTGGTTAAGAGTTTTGCTGCTGCAGTCTGAACTAACTGCAGCCAATTTATATCTTTCTTAGATAAACCAGTTAGAAGTACATTACAATAATCAATCTGACCAAATACAAAAACATTAACTAATTTCTCAATATCTTGCAGTGTTATAAGAGGTCTGACTTTTGCAGTCTTCCTTAAATGGAAAAATGCAATTTTAGTTATTATTATACAAATTAAAGTTTAGATCAGAGTACAAGATTATACCTAAATTCTTTTCTTCCACCTTGACTTTTAATGCTAAATGTTCAAGTTAATTTCTACTCACAAGATTTCAGTGTTTTCCTTATTCAGCTTGAGGAAATTTCTACTCATCCATTCAGAAATACTGTACAAGACAAACATTAAATAAGAAATTCTAGAACATCAGGATCATCAGGTTCTATAGATAGGTAAAGCTGTGTGTTGTCTGCATAGCTGTAGTAGTTCACCTTTTGTTTTAAAATAATCTGACCTAATGGGAGCATGTACACAGAAAATAACAGCGGGCTCACAATAGATCTTCATGGTACGCCATATACGATATCATGGATCCCTGAACTACAATCACCACAATTAACAAAGAATTTTCTACCCGTTATATAAGACTGAAACCAATAAGGCAAGAGGAAAAAGATGTTAGTTGGCAGTCTATAAGAGGGGAGTGTTCCTGACTAGACTGGGAGAATGAGATCATTTTGGTTTATTTTGAATATAGAATTTAGAAAATGGAGGAGTATATTGTACATCCAAATCATTAGTGGAGATCTGAGAATCACATTTCTTTCCATGCATCCTTTTTACACCCCCTTTATTCATTACAGGATTATAGGGAGACAGACGCTGTCTGACAGAATTCTTGGGTGTAATACCATTCCATTACAGGCCACACACTCATACTGTGCCAATCAGTTAACATACACATCAATTAGATGTGGAAAATATAATCAATTCTGATATACTTCTGTTAAATAAAACACACAAGAAATATCTGGGGTAATGTAAAATCCCAAGAGGATGTGGTTAATGTTATCTGGGCTTGTCCTGATTGGCACAATATTTTCAACTAAACTGAGTTTTAATTTTTAATGAATGTATTCATAACCCTGTTACATACACAATGTAAACTGCCCCTCACTGCCCCAATTTCTGTAACCCTCAATAAGCCTAAAGTCTTGAGAGGAGGTATCGGAAAGTCAGGATTGGGGGGTGGAGTGTCTGCGAGCTGGCGGGGAGTTCAGTCATTGGCTATGAGATTGCTGGTGCTCAGTAATGGACACTTGCCAAAAGGGAGCCCAGGTCGGGATGAAAGAGCTTGTTTCACTTAAGTCTTGAATGAATGCCAGGGAGCATTGTCTTTCAAGCATTCTGACCTGAGTCCAATTTAAACACAAATCCCTGAGGTGAAAGGTGAGTGCCCTTATCTCTCACTTCCCAGTCTACTGAATTTAATACTACACCATTTGTTCAAGTTTGCAAATAACAGCCTCTGCTCTGAATTTGTATGTGCTTCAAAGAAAACATTGAAAATATTGCCCAATTCCACTGAGATAAAGTAGACATTTTTAGAGGGTCAGTCTCATGTACAAGTCTGTTTTTCCCCTTGATGTGACACCAAAAGTTCTTTGAAGAATGGCCTTTTCAAAACATGAGATGGTAAAAGGCACATGATGAAAGTGGTGTCTCTCACTAAAATGTTAAGCAGAATACATTGTGGCTGCTTTCTATATTTAACTAGATATGATTGTTTTGGCCGATTTTAATTGCATACTGTAAATTTGTATCTATTTTGTATATTTAATTAGTTATTTTTTAAAGAAAAACAAAGTCAAACATCTGACATGTGAGTTTTTGATTTTTTTCAACCATAAATCTGTCAAATGACTCTCTGAGTTGTTGGAGTAGCCATCCCTTGGGGTGAGGAGCTAAACATTCACCACCTGTATTATTTGTGTATGCATGTTTTTCCAGTGAAGGTTTGTGTTTCAAATCTGTCCGTCATGTTTTACGATCAAATGTCAGAAATGGTAAAATCTTAAAAAAACATTCTAAATAAAATAATGCAAAGTGTAATACAGATTTTGTGCCACATTTCCAGAAAAAGCTAATTTCACTGTAAAAACTGAGGTTAACAACATATGCAGAATGTGACTTTTTCTTCTCAGGTTTTGAACTGGATTTCTGCTCCAACTGCAACTTTTTTCATATAATGTCTTATATTCTCTATATGTGTAGCATATAGTATAGCAGGGCTATTTGTACCTACGTGTCACTTACTTTATTAGGTAATTGAAATTGCCACGCTTGTTCGTCTCTGAGCTAAACCTCAGTATGTGTCATTCAGGCTGACAACATTCTTAAATACTCAATCATACGTACTACACTATGGCACAAAAAGACCTAATTTTGCATGTTGGAATGGGTTATTTAAGTAATTTACTTTAATCCAATTGAAATTTATGGCATGATCTGAAGAAAGCAGTTCATGCAAGAGAGACCAAAATTCTCCAAGGGTTGAAGCAAAGGGCAATAATACAAATTGATGATAGTGATTGATCAACAAATATGACAAATACCTGGCTAATATAATGACAGATAGTAAAAAGGTCCTCAGTTACTAAATCTAAATGTTCGCCAGTTTTTCATCAAACACTGAATGTCAGTTCAGTGTATTTAATAATGATGTTAATGTATTCAATCACTTTCCAAACATTTTTATTTGATGAAAGGTTATGCTTGCGCTGGAATGTTTCTCATCAGTCTTAGACTGATATATCTGTATGAGATGCAAAGTTGAAAACAAACATTAAAATGCCAACAGTCTGTCCCATAGTTACACACACTCATTCAGTTTTATGTTTCAGCCAGTGTTTTTCCTCTGGCTGGTATTTATTTCTGCTTTCTTATTATTTTTTCATTTTTGTATTATTATTTTTGATGTTTTTGTGTAATTTTTGTTGTATTAGTTTGTTATTATTTGTGTTCTGTACCTTTACATGTAAAGCCATTGTTTGTGTTTTGTGGTTGGAATCCCAGGAGGTGGGACCATCCAGACGTCACTGTTGCCAGGTCCTTCCTGTTCCGTTGTATTGAGGTCAGAGAGAAGGATCTAGCAGTGTTTCACTCTGCAGTACGCATGTGGATCCTGAGAACAATAAACTGCTCATAATTGGCAACTCCATAGTGTATAATGTTAGAATTCCAAACTGTGTTAATTCAACAGTTAAATGCCTTCCAGTGGCTAAGGTATCTGACATTAAGGCTAAATTGGATCTTCTGCCCGACAACACACTATCTATTTTATTGCTGCACTCTGAGGTGATAAAGGGGAGCTTCATCTCTCTATCCACTTAAGAAAAAATGTAGGAATTTAATTGTGTCTGTCCTCTTACCAAGATTTTTTAGACTGGAAGTGGGCAGATTATGTTTCCTTCACTTCTGGTTTGAGACCTGGGGCCTCATGCATAACGCTGTGCGTAGAATTCACACTAAAACAAGGCGTATGGACAAAATCAGAAATGTGCGTATGCACAAAAAAATCCAGATGCATTAATCTATGTGTACACCAACTTCCACGTTCTTCCGCTACATAAATCCCGGACAGCGTAAAAAGTAATGCATGTGCCTGCTGCCACTCCCCAGCTCCTCCTAGAGCGTTCTGTGAAAAGACAATGGCAAAAGCATGGGGGAAAACAGAAGAGTTTCAGTGAATACGTATTATTTGTTGGTTTAAACATTGGTATAAACAAGAAAAGGATGTTGATTGAGTGACATAGAGTGTTAGAGAAACCTGAAAGTTCTAGTTCACAAAGTCGCACAGTGCCCGAAATAAAAAAAAAGTTGTCAGATATCAAAGTCACAGTGAAAAGATGAGTCGTAGCCCACAATCTGAGAGTCATATGGAAGCTTATTTGGGTACAGAGAAAAGAAAAAAATAGGTTCACACTGGGAAAAAAAAGTTCAAAATGCCAACTTTAATCGTGAAATTTCCACTTTGAAGAAGGCGCCTGAGTTGCTTCAAAAGCTTGCATATTGTAATCTTTTTAGTTAGCCAATAAAAGGTGTCATTTTGCTTGGCTTTTCTCTACACTTTAATCACGTAGTTTATTTTGTCATTAAAGTAGAACATCATAAGCTTCTTCTTAAAATCGTTTAATTTACTAGTTTCTCAAATACCATCATAACTAAAGTAGCACGTTAAATGCTTTGTTTTGTATGTGTTCTTCTATGTGCTCTATGTGTGTGAATCACTATGTGCTTCTTAAACAAGCTTTCTTTTCCTCCGACAGGACACAGGATCCATTACATTCATGATATTACAGCTCTCTGAATAAATTAAATACGGAGATGTATTCTTGATATAATTTTCATGATTGTTCCTGCCTCACGCAAGATGCTTGCTGCACCGTGCGTGACCTTTCGATGAAATAATTTATTGCAGCAGTACTGTCTCTTTCAAACGTACTAACCCCAATTCCTGTCCTTCCTTTTCTTTCTCCAAGTACCCGATCTCCACACAATCAGCTCTGTAATAGATGTCAAGCCATCTGTAAGCTTAGAATGCAGATTCTTCAAAACCTTAAAGGAACATTGAAATATATTCATATTAAATGTTTAATTATTCTATCCATCTATCCATCCAGTGTCATGCCAGTCCCAGCAAGAATACAGCGCAAGGCAGGAACAATCCCTGAATGGGGCGCCAGATCGTTGCTAGCGCTGCGACACCGTGTCCTCACATATTTAATTATTAACAATATAGATTTAAATGATGTAAATTTTATCTGTATAATGTAAAAAAAAACATATTTTGCTGCATTTAATCTTAAAAATGATATTGTCGTCATATGTAAATACGCGCTTTATAAAGTGGCTCAGGTTGAGCAATATTATAACTACTAGGGGGCTCCGCCCCCTGCTCGCTTCGCTCGCCAACCCCTGGTGTTGGGTAATTATAAATAGCATGATGTATGTATGAGATATAGCATAGTGTGAAGGTGTAGATGACGCACATAGGAAGCAAAGAATAAATTGCAAGGCACAGTGTAAAGATTTATCGGAAAATTTCTTTGTACACAACATTAGTAGTAAAGATGGTGTCTTGTTCTTGAATGAGTTTCCCTTGGCATGGATCATTTATAACCTAAACTTTAACGTCAGATGAACGTCGAACTCGTGAGAAGGACACATAAAGTTGTCCATGTGCAAAAACGGTTTCTTTGTACACAACATTAGTAGTAAAGATGGTGTCTTGTTCTTGAATGAGTTTCCCTTGGCATGGATCATTTATAACCTAAACTTTAACGTCAGATGAACGTTGAACTCGTGGGAAGGACACATAAAGTTGTCCATGTCCAAAAACGGGGTCAGAGAGGTAGATGCCAACCTTGTTCATGGTTTGGCCTTGTGATTTGTTGATGGTCATGGCAAATGCAGGTTTAATGGGGAACTGTCGCCGTTTAAGTGTAAAAGGTAATTCTAGGTCAGAACTTGTAAGGTCAATTGTAGGAATCAGAACAGTATTGTTAGCATGTGATCCTGTAAGAAGTTTTGCTTCAATAACATTGTGTGTCATGGTGTTGACGACTAAACGTGTATCATTGCATAAACCTTGTTTAGTGTTAAGGTTTCTTAATAGCATGATTATTGTTCCGATTGTAAGGTTAAGATTGTGTTGTGGTAATCCGGCTGGGTTAATAGTGTTCAATTATTGTAAGGGGAAATTAAGATGGGGCGGCACGGTGGCGCAGTGGGTAGCGCTGCTGCCTCGCAGTTGGAAGATCTGGGGACCTGCGTTCGCTTCCCGGGTCCTCCCTGCGTGGAGTTTGCATGTTCTCCCCGTGTCTGCGTGGGTTTCCTCCGGACGCTCCGGTTTCCTCCCACAGTCCAAAGACATGCAGGTTAGGTGGATTGGCGATTCTAAATTGGCCCTAGTGTGTGCTTGGTGTGTGGGTGTGTTTGTGTGTGTCCTGCGGTGGGTTGGCACCCTGCCCGGGATTGGTTCCTGCCTTGTGCCCTGTGTTGGCTGGGATTGGCTCCAGCAGACCCCCGTGACCCTGTGTTCGAATTCAGCGGGTTGGAAAATGGATGGATGGATGGAAATTAAGATGGTCATTGTTGTCATCAGAGTCAACTTTGTCAGAGCTTAGAAAGAGCCGTGCCTCTACAGGAAGTAATGCAATGACTTGGTTATTTATGTGATCAACATTAATATTTTTTGGACATAATACAGTCCGTTGTGTTAAAAGGGGTATTTGGTCTAATGAGATTGCTGTTCGAAATATCTCCGTAACTAAGTCGTTGCAGATAAAGGCTTGTAATTGTAATAATATCTGGGTGAAGTCCTTCTGTATTGGTGAGTGTCCCATCTCCCAGTTGTAATAACCAATTGTTATATTCTGGATCTGGACATCGCATGTTTTGTACCAACTGTATCTTTTGAAAGCAATGCCAATTGTCCGCGTAACATTTTTTCTTCCCCGGTTTTAGAAGTGCGTTGTAGGCGCCAACGTTTATTTATTTTTTTGATGCGGGTTCGTGTTTGTGGTCCCGTTACTCGAGCTGTCTCATTCTGTACCCGTGATCGTGAATTGATGACTTGTTTGTTCTTTATCATTAGTAATATGGAAAAGTAATAAGGAGGATCGCACTCACTGTTAATATGCGGACTGTTCGTTTCTTCGTATTATTACCAATCAGGTGTCGCGCCTGTATATGTATTGTAGTTTGGTCTGTTGTTGTTTATGTATGACGTTGAACAATAGCTGAGCGCATGGCATGTGGAGCAATAGCTAAGCACTGTCTAAAATCTCCTCCTAATAAAATAACCTTTCCTCCAAAGGGAATATTATTATTCATCAACGCAATGCCAATTGTCTGCGTATTTTAAGGTGGACTGAACAATAGCTGAGCGCATGGCATGTGGAGCAATAGCTAAGCACTGTCTAAAATGTCCTCCTAATAAAAGTACCTTTCCTCCAAAGGGAATATTATTATTCATGAACGCAATGCCAATTGTCCGCGTATTTTAAGGTGGACTGAACAATAGCTGAGCGCATTGCATGTGGAGTAATAGGTAAGCACTGTCTAAAATCTCCTCCTAATAAAAGTACCTTTCCTCCAAAGGGAATATTATTATTCATCAACGTCTTTAGAAGTTTATCAATGGTGTTGAGTAAGTGACTGGATGCCATTGTACATTCATCTATAATTAATAGTTTTGCAAGACGGATATCACGTGCATTGTTACTGTTCATTTTCATAGTGGATACCGATGTTTCTGTGATTGGGACCGGTATTTTAAATAAGGAGTGACATGTGTTTTTGGAGCTGAGACATTTTTTCTTCCGCAGTTTCAGAAGCGCGTTGTAGGCGCCGACGTGTATTGTTTGTGTGCTAGGGGCACGTTGCTTCATTATCCATATTCTGAATCCACCTTTTTGTGTACGTCCCATTTCGTCTGCTATGTCCGTAGTCTGTCCCGTTTCGTGTGCAATGGGCTTTGTGTGGCGCTCGCGTCTGACTCCTTTTTTTTTGTGTGCTAGGGGCGCGTTGCCTCATTTTTTATTTCTGTTAGTGGAGGGGGGCTTTGTGTGTCGTGGATCTGAATCCTCTTTTTTGTGTGCGTACCGTTTCGTGTGCTATGTGGTGCTTGCGTCTGACTCCTTTGTTTTTGGTGTGCTAGGGGCGCATTTCCTCATTTCTTATTTCTGTTAGTGGAGGGGTGCTTTGTGTGTCGTGGGTCTGAATCCTCTTTTTTTGTGTGTGTCCTGTTTCGTGTGGTATGGGCTTCGTGTGCCTTTTGTTGCATAGGTCTGTTGCTATGGGCACGGCGCATCATTTCTCAGTTTCCGGTGCTTGGAGGGGGGCTGTGTGTGGCGCCTGCGCACTACGTCTTTTGCGTCCACGGCCCATGTCCCTGCGTCCATCCGGTTTACCATTCTCGTTTAGTAATATGGATAGTGCAAGTTTAGAGTGAGGTAATTGTACTTACAAGTACAAACAGTTCTATAAGGAGCACTTGATGGACAGATTGTGTGCATTTAGAGTTCTTGGGATGAAACTGTTTTTGAATCACGATGTCCATACAGGAAAGGATTTGAAGTGTTTGCCGTATGGCATCAGTTCAAATAGCACATGGCTAAGGCAGCGTGTGCTTGATGCTGTGTACCGAAAATTCTCTTTCCGATCAGCTGCTGTACAGCTGTGATTCCACACTCAGATACAGTGAGATACTCTGAGCGGAACATTGAGAGTAGCAACGCTAAAGCAGCTATGGTACTTAGAATAGTTTGGAATAAACTAATAAACAATATGCGGTTACTTTTAGTGTATTTAATAAAGCCGCGTCAGGGATGTGCATCTAAAAAAGAAAGGGAAACCACACTGGAACAAAACACTGCTTTGACGCTGGGTGCCGCCAGTTTGCAAAACCAAGCGGAGAACTTGCGTATGCCATGAGGCCCCCGGTATGTAAATAAAAGGATAGTTTTTGTTAATAATTTTGATTTTTAGGAAAGGCATTAATTTTTGTTTAATCCCAAAATATGGCAGCAAAACTTCCTGGCTGACTGATCAGAGCACCATCCAGACCACAGTCTTGTGATCTTAAATCACAGGTTGCTGTTTATCCCACCTCTTACTATCCTGTAGGTGTTACCCATAATCTGTGTTTTGATAAATATATAAATGTAGATCAAGAGATAAAATCAAATCTTCCACCAGGGGTACCTGTAATAGTAACTTTATTTAAAATTAAAACAAAAAAGCATATCACCAGTTCAGAAACATCTGTGCAGTTTTAAATGCTGCTTATTAAACATTTGCTCTCTTGGAGTAAAGCTGTTTGGTAAATCATAATATATGATAATATATTAAGTACAAAATCTGATTTGAGTCTTCTCACTGAAACTTGGCATAGGAAATCTTACACCATTCTCTTAGCTGAGGCATCACCAGATGGATGCATATTCCTTCATTAATCTAGAGATTCTGGTCGAGGAGGAGGCCTTGGAATAATTTATTGTAACAAAATGCAAACCACTTTGAAAAGTTTAGGCAAATTCACATCCTTTGAGGCATTTGTTTTAAATATTACAACAGATTCCAGCAAAACTGTATTGCTAGTCTACAGACCATCAACGCCATATTCATTGTTCATGAATGAAATTAGCAACCCTTTATCCGATTTGACTATTAATTATGATCATGTAGTGTTGATGGGGGATTTTAATGTACACATTGATGTGGAAACTGACACTTTTAGAAAATGTTTAGTTATTTGTTAAATTCAGTACGATTTTGTCAGACTGTCAATGGTCCAACTTATAATCATAACCACTCATTAGATTTAATTATAACTCACAAAGCTGAAATTCAAAACTTAAATATTACTCAATTAAATGAAGTTATTTCTGATCATTACTTACCGTATATATTTCTGATATTTTATAATGTCGGTCGTATAAGTCAAAACCGGAAAACTCACCGTATTGGTCCAAGTGATTATGATATTCTAACGCCCACCTGAGAGAGTAACCATGGAGAACACTGCCTTTTTTTTCTATGTATTGTGCCTACATGACCACACAGTAATACCCAAACTATTCCAAAGCAACGTTTGCCCTGATTTGTGTTGTTTGTATCTCACACTCTCAAACACCTTTATCATAAGAGCATCCCTGGATATGGAGCATTCGATCAGAAGAAAATATGAAGCTGATTTTAAATTAAACGTAGTTGAAGTAGCAAAAGAAATTGGTAACTGCGCTTCTGCAACAAAATTCAATGCGTTTGAGAAACTGATGCGAGATTGGAGGAGTAAAGAAGATGTGAAAAAAAAAACATGCATATACATTCACAGATTAAAACAAGTACAGTGTGATTAGATTGTAACTCTGCTTTAAAATTTAAAGATATTTTGAGTAAGTCAAATGTAATCATGAGGCTTTCAAAATGCATAGTAACTCACCCTAGTTGAAAGAGAGCACTCAAGGTCTTAAATTAGAGTGTCAAAAATAATACATGTGTACTGTTCAGAACAATGGCTAATTTAACAAATGGAAATTCAGACCTACATTGCAAAATAGCAGCAGATATTAGTAGTATAGACTTTATGAACTACTTTAATGAGAAAATCAAAAATCTAAGAGCCCAGATCTCAGCATCACAGTGCAAACCCCATACTAGCTTGGCAGACCCTGTCTCGCCTTGCATTCAACACTTTAGAAATTTTAATTCCTGTAACAGAAGAGGAAGGCTTAACTTTAATTTCTAAAATGAATTTTACTACTTGTTCCCTAGATCCACTGCCAAAAAAGCTAGTAAAAAACAAAACGAATGTTCTTGCAGCACCTATTCTTAGCATTATCAATAGCTCTCCATGGTGCAGTTCCTTATGCACTAAAAGTGTTAGTCATCAAACTATTACTAAATAGTCAGACCTAGACCCACACATACCTAATAATTATAGACCCATTTCAAATATACCCTTTCTCTCTAAAATACTTGAAAAAGTAGTCGGCAATGAAATTCAGTCACACCTCAAACATCATAATTTATCTGAGAAATTTCAGTGTGTATTCTGCATCGGTCATAGTACAGAAATGGCACTAATGCATGTTGTTAACAACATTCTGATAACCTGTGATGAAAGAAATTCCACGGTAATTATCTTGTTAGATTTAAGCGCAGCATTTGATACCATTGACCACTCTATTTTACTACACAGGCTGAAAAATGACATTGGGCTTACAGGCACTATCGTTGCCTGGTTTAGTTCTTATATATCAAATCGATTCCAGTGTGTACAGAAATGTGTTGACAATACTCCATCATTTTACATAGAAGTGAGATATGATGTTCTGCAGGGTTCAGTACTGATGTGACGTAGGCAGAGTGAGCCAGAATTTTACACTTAGAAGGGATTAGGGGGTGACTGAAACTCCAATTCCGCTCTAAGCATTTATTTTGAACAGACTGCCAGAGATAAGCTGAACATAGGAAGGACTTTTATGTTGAAGGAAAGTATACCAGGAAGCTTATCATCCTGAGGAAGGTAGAAAAAAAAGAAAAACTGGAAAAAAAAAAAAGAGAGAGGAGATCCTCCATCTTGGAGAAGACAGGCCTGGAAAGTAGGCTGCTGGGACTAGTCGTGAGGAGTACAAAAGACTTTATTACAAAATGGTTGTGGAGTTCTAAGTGGAATGGAGAAGCTTCCAAATATCTAATATAACGGATTACATTTACTGGATGTTCCCTAACTCTATCCATCCATCCATCCATTATCCAACCCGTTATATCCTAACACAGGGTCACGGGGGTCTGCTGGAGCCAATCAGCGCAGGGCAGGAACAAATCCCGGGCAGGGTGCCAACCCACTGCAGGGCACACACACACACACACACAAGGGACAATTTAGGATCACCAATGCACCTAACCTGCATGTCTTTGGACTGTGGGAGGAAACTCCATGCAGGGAGGACCTGGGAAGCAAACCCAGGTCTCCGTACTGCGAGGCAGCAGCGCTACCACTGCGCCGCCTCTCCCTAACTCTAGACAAAGGAAAAAAAAAAACAACCAGCATTGGATGGGGTTAAGAAGGTCCACAAGGAATGGGTGAGATCAGTCCTATTTTGTAATGAAAACGGAGACTAGTCTCTTGGTTGGTGGAAAAACAGAAAATAAGATTCATTTTGCTTGAGTTTATTTTAACCTTGTTCTTTTGTATCCATAGATATGTATGTTCTTGTGTTTGTAGTTATTGATTCATTCATTCTAGAATTCTAAATTTATTTTGGTTGTTTCACATAATTGATGGGGTATAGTTTTTTGAATGTTCTAGAATTGAACCTTGGTGTGTTAGTAGCTCAACTTGGGGATAGTTGATTGTTACACGGGGACCTTTACTGCTTTTACTTTATATGCTTCCATTGGGATCTATTATTAGAAACCATAAAGTTAATTTGTACTCAAAAGCAGATGGCACTCAGTTATACCTTTCTTTTAGACAAAATAGACAGACAAAATAGAAATGCTAATTATTGGAAGGAATGATGCAAATTGCAACAATATTTTGTCATTATTTAACTCAGCTGGATTTGCCATTAGTTTTACTGAATCAGCCCGAAATCTAGGTGTTATCTTTGACACTAGTATGTCATTTAAAGCACACATTACAGACTGTCAAAAACATGTTTTTTGCCTCTCAAAAATGTTAGAAAATAAAGGCATTTTCTAAATATGCAGGATACTGTGAAATTAATTCATGCATTTATTTTTAGTAGGATTGACTACTGCAATGAAGTGTTCACCGACTGTTCAAATTGTTCTTTATACAGCTTTCAGTTAATTCAAAATGCTGCTGCAAGAATTATTACAAGAACAAGAAAATACGAACACATAATTCCAGTTCTTAAGGCCTTACACTGGCTCCTGGTTAAGTTTAGGGCAGATTTCAAAATCTTCCTTTTAACATATAAAGCCTTACATGGTCAAGATCCTGCTTACTTATCTGAACTTATCATTACATTACAATCTAGATCTCAAGGTGCTGGCCTGCTTATGATTTCAAAGGTTAATAAAGTAACAGTGGGAGGTCGAGCTTCTAGTAACAGGGCCCCGAAGCTGTAGAATGGTCTGTCTGCTACTATAAGAGGTGCCCCTTTAGTCTCAGCTTTTAAATCCTGATGGAAGACTCAGTACTTCAGTTTAGCATATCCTGAGTAGAGCTACAGATTAGCTGTACATACTGCATCTCTGTGTTATTAGTATTAAAATATAAATAATATGATATTTATCAACTGTTACCAACACTCGTCTATTCTGTTTTTCTTCTTGGTACTCACATGTGGCACTTGGTCCACTGCTCTACTGCCAAGTTGTTTTCCTGTCTATGGAAAAGTCATCTCTGATAAAAAAGCACTGGAATCATCAGATAGAAGAGTCCTTTCATCAGATTGTCCAGCCCAGCACTGACTCAGCTGTGAAATGGCCAGTAGAGGTGAGGCTGCTTCTTGTTCGAGGTCTTCAGGACTCTGAACAACCTCATATGTGACAATTCTGTATTTAGTGAGTTATAGAATCTATTCTTCCATTTTTCCTTGTAATTCCTACTATTGTATTGTATTTATGAGGTGGTAGATTGGCCATCTAGCTCTCTGAAGAGGACTATTTATGTTTTTGTGTTGTTTTGTATTTAGCCCGTTTATTGACACCCATTGTATGCCCAACCTACCTAGAAAGAGGTCTCTGAGTTGCCTTTCCCAAGATTTCTTCAGTTTTTTTTCCTTCAAGGGTCTTTTTTTCCAGGGAGTTTTTTTTCCTGTCTTTTTGGGTAATCAAGGTCTTGGGGGGTGGGGGGGGGGGTTTGGGGGGGGAGGGTGCTGTCAAAAAACAAGGCCTGTTAAAGCCCATTCCTTGTGTGGTTTTGGATTATACAAGAAATAAATTATTGTTGTTGTTATTATTGGATTCTTTGCTTGTATTCTTGGTTTCCGCTCATTGGGATGCATATTAGAACTTGTTTACTTTTGAATTGCCTTTAAGTTAAATCTCTATTGGTCCCTTTTTGTCTGATTTTTCTACATTGTTTTTTTAATAAATACTCAGTTTATTAGAATTGTGTTTGAATTGTCCCTACAAACCAGAGTTTTATGGTTTTCTCTCCACTGAAACACATTTGAGTATTTTCATTGCATTTTGAACTTTAATAGTCATTTCCTTACTCCAATCTATCTTAGGCCTAAACCTGTAGGTACTGGTTGTGGTGGGGCTACATCTAGACAATACTTTGTGGGACTATTAGGAGGTCTCACACCCCTGACTCCTACATGTAACATTCAGGGCTGATTAGAATCATCAGGTCTACTAACCTAAATGGCATGCAGATGTGGGAGAAAAACCAGAGAACCAAGAAATCTAAGGCTGTGAGTCACCATTGACAACTACTACACTGCAGTTCCAGTCTAATGAAAGGCATGAAATTTGTTTTGTACATGTTATTTGATAATATTTTTTCTCTTTCTGAAGATCAGACCACATTTTAAGTCAAAATACGGCACAAATTCAAAAGACACAAAGATTTTATTTTATTTTATTAGTAGTTCAATGTTAATATGTTGTACTTATCTCTACAAGTTTAAATGTTTAGGCACTGCTTTTATTACAATAATTCCCTGTATTACTTTTTTTGTACTTTATTTTATATATTGATTTTATGTGTGTTATTTTGGTGAATAAATTACAGTGACACATTCACTACTGAATCTCAATAAAATCATATCAGATGCTTGCATACTCTGCGCCATGGGAGCTTGTGGTACCATTCATGGTGGGGAAACCAATATAGCGGAAGCACAGTGAGAGACTACCTCCTGGGCCCATGTTTTTCCCAATCCAGGGGAACATGGAGGTAATACTGTTATAGTGGAAGTGCTAAAGAGTCTTCCACCTCAACGAAGGTGGGAGTTGGGAGTGGAAGGGGATCCCACTGATCTACTCAGGAATAAAGGAAGGAAAGATGAAAGGACAGAGAATAATGCTTGTCTTATATATGTGAGCATTATCTGGAAACAAGTTTGTCATGTTTAATAAAAGAGCATTTTGGGATTGGAACTTGACTACTATACTCTGTCTCATCCCCTTTATCAATATACCTCATAAGTGCAGAATCACCTGAGAATTTCTGTAAGTGACATGACCTGGAGCCTCATGCATAATGGCGTGCGTAGAATTCACACTAAAACATGGTGCACGGTCAAAAGCGGAAATGTGCGTATGCACAAAAAAATCCAGATGCATAAATCTGTGCGTGCACCAACTTCCATGTTCTTCCACTACATAAATCCCGGTTAGCGTGAAAAGTAACACACATGCACGTGCCTGCTGCTACTCCCCAACTCCTCCCAGAATTATGCCTCTTTGAATATGCAAATCAATATAAATATCCCTTAATCTCAGCATTCTGTGAAAAGACAATGGCAAAAGCATGGAGGAAAATAGAACAATTTCAGCAAATACCAAGTGAAGGCAAGGAAAAATGTACTATTTGTTGGTTTAAACAGTGGTATAAACAACAAAAGGAGGTTGATCGAGTGACATAGAGTGTCGGAGAAACTCAAAAGCTCAAGTTCCCAAAGTCGCACAGTGCCAGAAATAAAAAAGAAGTCAGATATCAAAGTTGTCGTGAAAATGTGAGTCGTAGCCCACCATTTGAGTGTCATATGAAAGCTTATTAGGGTACAGAGAAAAGACAAAAAAATAGGAATACAGTGGGAAAAAAGCTGGAAATGTCAACTTTAATCTTGAAATTTCCACTTTAATCATGTAGTTTATTTAGTAGAACATCATAAAATCGTTTAATTTACTAGTTTCTCAAATACCATTGTAACTAAAGTAGCACGTTAAATGCTTTGTTTTGTATGTGTTCTTCAATGTGCTCTATGTGTGTGAATCACTACGTACTTCTTAAACGGGCTTTCTCTTCCTCCGACAGGACACAGAATCCATTACATTTGTGATATTACAGCTCTCTGAATAATTAAAATACTGAGATGTATACTTAATATCATTTTCATGTTGATAGGAGTTAAAGCATGTTATTAAACATGGGAACACGGTGGTGCAGTGATAGTGACGAACTGGCGTCCCGTCCACAGATTGTTCCTGCCTCCCGCAAGATGCTTGCTGAGCCATGTGCAACCTTCAATGAAATAATTTATTGCAGCAGTACTGTCTCTTTCACATGTACTAACCTCCTATTCCTGTCCTTCCTTTTCTTTCTCCAAGTAACCAATCACCACACAATCAGCTCTGTAATAGATGTTAAGCCATCTGTAAGCTTAGAACGCCGATTCTTCAAAACTTTTAAGGAACATTGAAATATCTTAGTTGTACATGATTAATTATTCTATCCATCTATCCTTCCAGGGTCGTGCCAGCCCCAGCAAGAATACAGCGCGAGACAGGAACAATCCGTGAACGGGGTGCCAGCTCATCATTAGAACTATGACACTGTGTCCTCAAATCTTTAATTATTAATAATATAGTTTATTTAAATGATATTATCTGTATAATGTAATAAACATATTTTGCTGCATTTCATCTTAAAAATGATATCGTCATCATATGTAAATACGTGCTTTATAAAGTGGCTCAGGTTGTGCAATATTATAACTGTATCGCAAGTTTACAGTGAGGTAATTGTACTTACAAGTACAAACAGTTCTACAAGGAGCACTTGATGAACTGATTGAGTGCGTTTAAAGTTCTTGGGATGAAACTGTTTCTGAACCGCGAGGTCCGTACAGGAAAGGCTCTGAAGCATTTGTCGTTTGAGAGCAGTTCAAATAGACGGCATGGCTGAGGCAGCGTGTGCTTGATGCTGTATACCGATAATTCTCTTTCCAATCAACTGCTGTAGAGCTGTGATTCCACACTCAGATACAGTGATATAAATATTCCGAGTGGTGCAGTGAGAGTAATATGGAAAAAGATGATCTGCTGTGGTAACCCCTAACGGTAGCAGCTGAAAGAAGAAAAAGAAGGTGCAGTAAGAGTAACAACGCTAAAGCAGCTATGGTATTTGGAATACTTTGGCTATTCCCTGGACTGTTATATTGTTACAGGTTAATTACAATCAGATGCCTTAAACTAATAAACAATATGTGGTTAATTTCAGTGTATTTGATAAAGCTGCGTCAGGGATGTGGATCTAAAAAAGAAAGGGAAACCACACAGGAACAGTAGCACTGCTTTGATGCTGGGTGCCGCCAGTTTGCAAAACCGAGCGGAGAACTTGTGTACGCCAAGGATTTAGCTGGTGTGAAAATGTACGTGGCTTTATGCCAAGTTTATGCCGAGCTTGGAAACAGGCGTATGCAACATTTTTGTGCGTACGCACCGTTTATACATGAGGCCCCTGGTATTATATTTAAAGTCTGAGGTGTAAAGCATGAAGAGAAACTGGACTGTTTCTTGTGGTGCTCCAGTGCTGCTCATATCTGTATCAGAAATGCAGTCCTTGAGTCTCATAAACTGCCATCTGCCCGACAGATAGTCCATTATCCAGGATCACCATAGACTCGTCTACCTGCATATCTCAAGTTTACTTACCCCTATACAGGGATGGCAGGATAATACTGAATGCACCAAATAAATCAAAAAGCATTATCCTCACAGTGCTGCCAGCTTTGTCCAGGTAAGAATAAGCCTGGTGGAGAAGACAGATAATTGCATCCTCCACTCCTATCTTTTTCCAATAGACATACTTCAGTGGGTCAATGCAGACTAGCACAAGAGGACTCATATAGTCCAGTACCAGTCTCTCAAAGGTCTTTATGATATGACCACTGGTCTGTAGTCATTAGGTGAAGAGGTGCCTGCCTTCTTTCGAACAGAAACAATGCAGTATGTTTTCCACAACATTGACACTTTCTGAAACATTAGGAACAGACTGAACAGGTGTCAGAGGACACCACAAAGCCGGTCGGCACATACTTTAAGAACTCGAGCACTGACTCCATTTGGTCCCACAGCTTTTTCTGTGTGCAGGTTCCTCAGTTGTCTCTTTACTTGTCTTCAGTTATAGACTGCCCACACTGATAGGACTAGGTGGATTTGTCAATGGCCATTCCAGTTGATGTGGTAGGAGTTGTTGATGTAGTAGGGATGGTGAGGGGATACTGGTCATTGGAAGAAGGTGGCAGTGGAAGGGAAAATCTATTAAAAATTGGTTCCGGGCATTAGCTTTGTCCACATCCCCTTCTAGCATCTGAGCCCTGGATTGCTTGAGTCCAGTAATTATACCCAACCCATTTCAGATATCCTTCATTTTATTCTGAGTGAGTTTGTTTTCTGTTTTTAGATTTTCTTCAATCAGCTTATTCTTTAGCACATGCTGTATGTCCTTCAGAGCCTCATTGTCACCGGATTTGAATGCTTTCTTTTTCTCATTCAGAAGACCATTAAGCTCCTTAGTAATCCAGGGTTTGTTGCTTGGAAAGCAATGCAACGTCTTTGTGGGTACCACTGTGTCGACACAGATGTTAATATAGTCTGTGATGCAATCAAAGAGTCTCACCAAATTGTCCCCTTAGACTAGAACATCATTTTCCAGTCTGTCATTTGGAAACCATTCTGTCATTTAGAGCCATTTCAGGCTCCAGGCTCCACTTCCTCACTATTCTGGTGGTCCCCCGCCTGTCTTTTTTCATATCACACTGGATTCTGTGTCTGCTTGAATAAAATGAAATCCATCCAGCATTAAGACAGTTTTAGGTATATCAGGTTTAAGCCAACTCTCCATAAAGCACAAAATGCCACTGTATTTGTATGCTCCATGGCCCACTATAAGTGCAGACAGTTCATCCATCTTATTTTACAGCATTTGAACATTTCTCACTATAATAGATTGTTTAAAACCTTTTTGCCTTGCTTTTACTCTTGTGCCGGCATGTTGCTCTCTCCATCTATGAATACACAGCTCCTCCAGTAAAGTGCAACTGAGCTTCTTAGACCGCTTTAATTTTCTCAGTGTCTCTTACTGTTTCAGGTGTTGCAGACATAAGGCAACCTTTGGGTCCTCTTCGCAAGTCCATCCAAGTTCACAGCCCATTTGAAGAGCAGCCATGACAAGCCAGTCCAGTTCGGAAATAAAAAGAAAACCAGTGAGAAATACAGAGCTTCTTTCTGTGAAACCCATAAGAAGCAGGTAAACTTGTTTTTATCATTCTGGAGATATCCATTGGGCAGTGGCAGCGCACCATTTATATCTCCCCAAAAAAAGAGCTGGTCTGCACCTGTGTACGCACCCAGAAAAGTGTAGTCGGCACAGTATCAAGTTAGTGTCTGCACAATGTTCTACTTCTCCTTTACAGATAAAACAATATTTTAATAAAGGTGGCCTGAATATTTTGAATTATACCTCATTGTTTAAGGCATTCTATGTCAAACCAGCAGCCACATAATGCAGAAACTAATTGTGGAATATGGTGTGTTGACTGATGAGGTTTGTAAAAGTGAGGGTTTTAAAGCATTGTAATAAAATTAAAATCAGAATTATTATGTTTGTTTTTCATTTGGTTTAATTAGAAGGTCTTAGCATTAACCAACAGTCAGGGATCTCACATTTAAGAGTGAATATGACAATATCATATGCAAAATTATGCTTTTAGGGCTCAGGAGAAGAGTTTGAAAAAAACTGCTGTTTGTATACTTGTAGATCAAAGTGCAGAGTAATGGGAGTTTAATAAAAGCACTACGGTGTGAAGGGATCTGGCTGTAAGTTTAACTACCGTTAACAACCGTATTTTGAGAATCAAATGTCAGCTTTTACCTTTGAATAAAACCTTTATTTATATAAAATCAAATTATATTTGAATAGCTGTGTTTGACAGCCCAACGAGTTGCTAAGATTAAAATTGAAAATATCTAAAAACCATTGCATAATTACAATGGCCTGCAGAACTAGTCACATGAAATAAAATGTTTTTATTCAAATTAATCTTGTACCCTTAACGTTAACATGCAGTAACTTCTGCAATAGAGGTGATGGGTATGGATTAATAATATGAAGCATAATTGTAGATGCATAAGAGATACTTTTTCAAGTCCTCATATGCAATTCACAGAGTTTCTGATTGTTAACCAAAGTAGAATGGGAGAGTTTCAATGGCAATATAAATTAAAGGAAATTTCTGTCTGGATAAAGATTCTAAAATGAAGAAATCAATTTGCTGAAGTACAACAAATTGATCTATGCGACACGGCTGGGCCCAAATCCAATTTGCTTAATGCAGTGAATAAGTAACTCTATTCTGTTGAACATATGTTGGAAATTTAAAAATAATTGTTTAGAAGGAAACATTTTATCTAATAGTGAAATTGGTCTTTTGGATGCACATTCAAAAAGAGCTTTTTTGGGGGATGCAGGTTGAATAGAACAGAAATGGACATCTGGCATAATGTTTTCAGTAGAGGTTTATGCTCTCTTGCTTCAATGGGCATAGACAACATTAAGATCAACTAATTTAATAACTTTTTCTTAATTCTGCTGGATAGCATTCTGGGCTTAGTGTTTTTTTCCTCCTTGAAGTGATTTAGATAGATAGATAGATACTTTTTAGTAATCCCATGGGGAAATTCACATATATTTTCATATATATATATATATATATATATATATATATATATATATATATATATATATATATTCACATAGATTTACCAGCATCCAAAGTTTTAGCGTGTACAAAAAGTTTTTATATGATATCTGCAACTATATTAATTTTATTTTTTTTAAATCTTTAAATCTTTAATTACAGTCTCATTTTCATTTTCATTCCATTCTACTCACATTTCATGTGCCATGTCTGTAACCCACCTGTACTAGTTCATTATTGCAAAATATAAATCTGCCACCCTCAGTGGAAAACGATGGGTATCAGGAATATGAAATACAAACAGTTTTGGACTCTAAACTGCCTAGTTTAAGGTTTTACAACTTAAGTTAAATTTGTCTGAAGACTATGGACCAGAAAACCATTTTTGAATCCCTATAAGGATAGATAGATAGATAGATAGATAGATAGATAGATAGATAGATAGATAGATAGACAGATAGATAGATAGATAGATAGATAGATAGATAGATAGATAGATAGATAGATAGATAGATAGATATTTCATTTGTCCAAGGGGAAAATTTGGCTTTTTACAGAAGGACTTTAAACAAATAAATACATACATACATAAATAAATACATAAACAAATATATAAATATACAAATATACGATTAAAACAAAAATGAAGAAAATTTTAAAAGAAAGAAAACTTCTGACATGGCATTTACAGTCACAGTGAGGCATTATGCAGACGTGTTGCTCTTGGTATAAAGCAGTCCCAGTAGCGTTTCTTGACACACTTCTGCTGAATGATTCATTGGCTGAAAGTCCTCAGTGTTAATGTATCAGAGAGAGGTTGTGCAGCATTGCCCATAATGGCACTCAGTTTTGTTTTAATTTTATCATTCGCTGTGACCTCAAGGTGGTCTTTAGTATGCCCCATCACTGATCCTGCCCTTTTAATTAGCCTAATGATTCAGTTGACCTCTCTTGAAGTGATGTTATTAGCCCAGCAGTGTAGAAGTGTAGAAAATTGAGCTGGCCCTTACAGAGTTGTAGAAGATGCAAAGGATGTCACACATTAAAGGAGCACAGTCTCCTAAGGAATAAGAGCTTGCTCTGCCCTTTCTTATATAGTTTCTCTGTGTTCTGAGACCAGTCCAACCTGTCATTAATGTGGACCCCCAAGTAATTGTAGGAGTGCACCACCTCTACATCCACTCCTTGAATAGTGACCAGGCCTAGAGGCTCTATAATGTGGTGAAATTCAATAACAAGTATCTTAGTTTTGCTGATGTTTAAGATGCAGACAATTCTCTTTGCACAAAGAAACAGTGCAAAGAGAGTTTTAAAAAAACATCCTTGCACCTTGGCTTTTGTGCCAGTTATATCAACATTTTTTAGTAAATTAGATGACTTAGCCATGAATGTCCCATAAATTGTTTTATTTTGCTAATCACTAGTATTGTTACTTCTATTCACATCTAATTTTTATCACTATTTCTTAGTATTATTAGCCATTGTAAAATTTTGGCTGCAAAACTCAAATGGCCCTTTAAAGTAGGGTTTTTTGGCCTCCAGGTTATATTTCAAAGTATTCGTCCCAGTACTGAAATTCAGGGTCTTAACATCAGGGTTGAGATTTAAATTATTAACATCAGGGTTGAGGTTTAGATTATTATTAACATCAGGGCTAGGGTCTGAAATCTTACCATCAGGGTTGGAGTTCAAGATATTAACATCAGGGCCCTCATCCCTATTAACCACAGGGTTACGTTGGTCATGATTCACAGATTCCAATAGCTGCCCTCCCTAAAAAAACCTTAAATTTAGGATTTGGGTGAGGGCTAGTTGATCCTTTATTTAATCTCAAAAGATCAAAAGGCCGTTTATCATAAACTCTGTCTCCCTCAGGGTCATTAACATCAGGGCCCCTCCCTTGGTCCTTAAGATTAGAGTCCAAATCCACTGTATCCCTAACCTCAGGGTCCCACCACCAACTATCTACCGCCAGGTATAGTTGAGGAGTATCAAATTCAATATTATTAACATCAGGGATGGGATTTAAAATCTTACCATCAGGGTTGGGATACAACCCCTTAGCCTCAGGGCCGGAATTCAAGGTGTTAACCTCAGGGCTCTCATCTCTATTCACCTCAGGGTTACATAGGTCATGATTCACAGATTCCAACCGCTGCCCTCCCCCACAAACCTTAAGTTTAGGATTTGGATGGGGGCTAGTTGATCCTTTATTTAAGCTCAGAAGATCTAATGGCCGTTTTTCATAAACTCTATCCCCCTCAGGGTCATTAACATCAGGGCCCATCTCTCGGTCCTTAAGATTAGGGTCCAAGTCAACTGTATCCCTGACCTCAGGGTCACACCACCCAATATCCACCTCTGGGTTTAGTTGAGGAGTATCATATTTCATTTCAATTCCTCTCTCATTCTCTAAGTTTATCCCTGTTTTATAGATACTCTCATTATAAGGGGCAACCTCAACTTCAGGAAAAAGATGAACATCTAACCAGGTAGGATACACTCCCATCTTTGCTTGAACACTCTCCCATCCCATCCTTACACCACATTGTTGTTCTCCAACTACCACCGGTAAACAAAACTGTTCAGGAGGTTTTAAATCCGCTCTATCAAATACACCTATTAGTGATGTCTGCCTTGGTTTATCCATTCCCAACACCTCCAACAGCCAACCAACCACTTGTTTAGATGTAATTACATAATTATTTATCTTATTTTTATTTTGCACAAATTGGACGTCCCACAATGGCAAGCCAGAGAGAGAAACAGAGACAGAAGAAAGTTGGAATTCCTCATTAGTAGCTATCAGCTTATTACCCTTCCTAAACTGTGAAAAATATGAGCCTGCATTAGCAATCGCCAACGGTATACCATTCCACCCCCACTTCTAAACTTCCAATTATACCCATCCATTATTACATCCGATTCCGACCCCGCCAACCAGGAACACTCCGATATTTCAACTGAATAATTAGTCTGGAGTTGTGGTACTCCCGTATGTTTATTAAGAGAGACCTGTGGCATTGAAATATACTTTTTATGTTGTGCCATAACCTCAATTTTTACTTCCCTAAGGAATCGTCTTGCATAGCCCCTCTTTCTAGGTGCTGAAAATAGAGTGTGGGTGGCCTCCAGTGCATATTCCAACTCAGTATTTACTCTACAAAACCTGATCAACTGTGATTTTATAATGCCTGCAAAGGTATGTTTAGGGTGGAAACTAGTCTTATACAACAATGCATGGGTATTTGTAGTTTTAAAATGAATCCTAGAAGCCAGTTTTTTTATGTTGCAAAGAAATCTGTTTAAAATAAACCTGAGTGTCCAAAAATACAAAATTGGAGTTACCGAGAAATAAATATCGTTTACCCTCCTCCACCGTCCACATTTTCTTATTCTTCCTCCACTTCTCATATTTATTTACCCGGTACACAATCTCCACCTGATTAAATTCATTCACCCCACTATTGTCACAGTTAAAATTGTTGTTTGAGGGATCAGTATGGTTCACCAGATCATCATTCCTATCTAATGGCAAAATACCACTAGTCATCTCTTCCCTCATTCCTGTACCTTACAACCCCCTTTCCAGTGACAAACTTCCTGTTGTTATTGTTGAAGATTTTCCTGCAATAGAAATAGAAACATTAAACTCTCGACTCCCTCCTTCCTCTTCCTCACTCTCCCTCATTTTCTCCTCCTCAATCTCAAAATTTCCTCCTGTTTCTATTTGCACCTTTTTATTTTCCTTTCCCTGTCCACCTTTTATCTGTTCATGTCCCATTAAATTTTCCACCTCCTCCTCCTGTCCAATATCTTGCTCCCCTTCACTACTATTCAACATTATTTTATTAACAGAATCCGGTGATGAATAACCAACTACTTCCCATCCTTCACGTTCCTCCACCCATTCTATCCCCTTGTCACAGGTAAGTTTACTTTTGTTTACAAGTTTTTCTATCTGGATCGCCAGCCCATCCACATTACCACAGGTAGGTATTACATTTTCATTTCTTCCTGGAATCTCCTGCTCTATCCCCGTCCGTCTACAGGTAAGTCGTATATTATGTTTATTTTTTTATTTACCTTGTTGTTTACCTTTTCGCCCCTTCTTTCCAGGCAAGTCCTCCAAACTCGTTTTTACAGGAGAACAAGGAAAAGAAGAAGAAGAGGAAGAAAACATCGACGACAAAGGAGATGACGATGAAAGAGAAGACTGTCCCACTTTCGATGATGAATCAAACTCAGAGGTACGAAAAATTTTATTAACTTTTGCTTTTTATTTCCCTAGCACCCGACCATGAAGAAGAAGAGGAAAAATCCATTTGGATCAATTGGTTTTTATTACTTACACAGCCCCCCTCAGGAGAAGATTCCAATCTTTTGCCTTGTTCCATAACTCTCATATTTCTCCCTTCCCCTTTATCTTTATTAACCACAAAGGCACAATAGTCCATTGATCCCGAATCGTCATTCCCACAATCAGGAGGAATGTCTATCTTAGGGAGATTTTTCAATAACACTGGACATAGAGCAGAAGGAGAAGAAGAAGAAAGAGAAGAACTTTGACATGATATGGGACCCCCCGACCGTTCTTACCTGACGTTTTTTACGTCTTGATCCTTTTGGTTTCTCCCATATATCAAATTCCTGATCCAGTCTAAGAAATTGTGGGGCATCCTGCAAATATATATCAAATTTCGGAATAGATCCTTCTTCTAAAAACTGACGTAACACTGTTATTGATGATTCCATGAACTTTGACCCATATCTAACTTTTCTAAACTGTACTGCCTTCTTAAAATCTAATTTTTTCACTGATTGCACTACTGGATATTTGACATAAATCACCTTTATATAATGTTGCTTTAGAATCCTTAAATTACAAAACAACCATTCTTCTGTATTCTGCCTAACTCTTTCTGCTGCTGATGTTAATTTAGGACATGCGGGCTTAATAAACAAAGTTAATTTATCGCCATGTTTTTGCATGCCTTTCAGAATTTGTCCCTTAGTTAGGGCCTTATTAATAATTTCTAAATGGTGAATCGCTTTTAAGATAGCAAAATACCTTTTATCCATCGGACTTGAACTCTCTAAAGGTACCTCCAAAGGTGAATCGATACTCCCATCTGGATTTGCATCTGGTCTCACTAGATGTCGTAAAGGGGAGAACCTACTAATGACATAATCCTTAAATAGTAAAAATGAAAAGACAACTAACAACCACAACAATACTATAAACCTAATCACAATAAACAAATAAGTTTTGGGATATAAATTCCAACAATAAAATTTATCTTACCGTGTTCTTATCATCCAAAACAGAGGTAAGTATCCCCAGATCTCATTAAGCCTGTGGTGCCCGGCGGGCGTTCATGCCCGGCCGGGACGCCCAGGAGCACCGGAGGAGGGCTTGTGGATCCTCCGAACACGAGGGGGCGTCCTCCCTGGTTGCTGAGGGAACCACGGGTACAGAGCTTGGAAGCTCTACCCTGTAGGGGCCCATGGTCACTGCCAGGGGGCGCCCCGATGCCTTGGGAGCCCTGGACCTCAGCACTTCTGCCACACCCGGAAGTGCTGGGGGGAAGAGGATTGGGGACACCCGGGGGACTTCCGGATACGCCACCAGAGCTTCCGTCACACAGGGGTGTGGCTATAGAAGCTCCTCCGGATACACCTGGAGTCCACCTGGGGTGGATAAAAGGGGCCGCCTCCCTCCAGTCGTTGGCAAGAGTCGGGTGGAAGAAGGACAAAGCTTGGTAGAGAGGAGTGGAGGCGGACCAGAGAAAGAGAAGGCATTGTGCGTGTGGCCAAGGACTTGAGGGGTGATTGGTGCTGCGGCACTGGGTTTGTGCTCAATAGTTGTACATAATAGCTGTAAATAAACGTGTGTGTGGTGAAACCATCATGTCTACCTGTCTGTGTCCGGGCTGTTCCCCACAAGCCTTTAAAGTACTGTCTGTCCGTCCATCTATGTCTCAAAAGGTCCACCTGTACACTAAGTGCTTTTTATATCTTAAAGTGCTATTATAAGGGCTACTTTCACACAAATATAAGTGCTAATCCTATAAATACACACAATTTTCAAATCTGACACACGATTATGAAAAAAATATAAAAAATATTTAAAAATATTAAAATTACCTATATATATTGTTGCAGGTGGCTGGGGGGGGGGCGACCCGGCCAGGATGTCTCGGAGGTCCGGAAGAGGGCTTACGCCTTCCCCAGAACACATGGGGGCAACCGCCCTGGCGGCTATGGGGACCACGGGTACAGATTATGGAAGCTCATCCCTGTAGGGGCCCGTGGTCACTGCCAATGGGTGCCCGAATGCCTTGGGAGCCCAGGACCTCAGCGCTACCGCCACACCCAGAAGTGCTGGGGGGAAGAGGATAGGGGACACCTGGAGTGCTGTCGGGTGTGCAGCCTGCACTTCCGCCACACTGGGGAGTGCTGGTGGAAGATTGCCAGGAAGCACTTGGAGCATATCCGGGTGAGGATAAAAGGAGCTGCCTCCTTTCATACGTTGACTTGAGTCGGGAGTGAAGAGAGGACAAGGTCTGGGAGGAGAGACAAGGAGGCGGCCTGAAGAGAAGGCATTGTGTTGTGGCCAGGACTTTGGGGACTTGGGAACTGTGAGCACTGAACTGTAAGTATGGAGCACCTTGAAAATAAACGTGTGTGGGGTGATTACAACGTGTCTGCCTGTCTGTGTCCAGGGCATGTTCCACAATATATATATATATATCTCCTCTGTGCTAGAGTCTGGAGTGCTATTTTGAAACAAACTGCACGCTTGATCTAAAACCATGCAAAGTCATGCAAAAAACAAACAATCTATCACTACAAAAAATGTGTACAGTTGTACCTCTGGAAGAAAAAAATGAAAAAAAACAGGCCTGAAAAAAATAAAAAAAAAAGGATTTTAATATAAAAAAAGGAGTAATCTTACCCACTGCAAAGATGAACCACTCTCAGGAAGACAAACAAATACAACAAACAAACAAACCCTAATGTTTTGCTTTTCCTCAAGCTTTCTCAAAGGGTGTATCTTGACCTGGTTAGTGTTTGCTGTTTTAATTATTAATATTGAAAAGCACAATGATGAAGCAGTTCTATCAAGCAGGGTTGTGGTGTGACATGCTTTACTGTGTCCTCCTCTGCTACTGTGGTGTCACATTCATCAAAATCTTAGTCTGCACTCTTGGCATCTACCACCTGATCTAGTCACTTCAATTTTGTTCTTTTCTTCAGCCCTTGTTTAGAAAATACTATGTAATCCAGCAATAGAAATCCTTACCAGGAGTATATAAATGGGAATAAATTTAAAAATAATACAAATAATCACGTTAGGAGTAAGCATTTATGCCTGTGATTCACATGATACCAGTTGGTGCATCATTTTAAGAGTTGCTCAGTTTTTTCGATGCAGCCCTTTCTAAACATGCACCAACCAAGAATCTACTGGTAAAGATGGAGAAACCTCCTCTTATAGCATTATAGAACTGAATAACCAAAGGGAGAGAAGGCTGAATATGTGGAGACCCTGTAATATCCTGATACTTTAATGTCTGTGTTTCCACTTCTTGTCAACTGCCTTCGCAATTCAAAACACGCACAGCCTATTTGAAAGCCAAAATAAATTCAGTTTACTTAAAGCTGAAATGATGCTTTGACAAATGCTGCTTTATTTTTAAGCACCTTGGCTAAACCTATAACTAATTTCAGTGCTTTCTCTTGTAGTTTAATCAGGACTGCATTTTTCATTCATGGCTAGAAGGAAACATCATTCAGGAATGCAGGAGCAAAGTACAGTATAAGGAAACCATTGTTCTTCCCTTGGAAAACCAGCATTGCCACTGAAACCAGTGTCTCCTTCTATCTTTACCAGAATGCTGATAGAACTATTGAATAAATATTCATGACTAAATCAGTCACTTGTGCAGTTTTAATAAAGGTATTCTCAAGTGTATTTGGTGTTGTATAAAACTGAAGGGGCTGACTATAAATCTGCAGGTTTCTCTTTCAGATATAGTTACTCAAACAAAGGACAATGAAACACATTCCTCCACATTATAACCACCTTTCCATTTTGTGGGTAAAGACTTGCCAGGGCCAAACATTCAAACATAACTTTAGCAAGCTGTCTGTCTCAATTTGCACTCTTGTTTTGCTGTTCTTTGTATATCTGTTCCAGTGTTTTCTTAGGTGGCAACAGCTGTGTTTTACAAGAATAAATAATTAAATATTGAAAGCTGTCACAATGAAATCAGGGATAGAAATATCACTGCTCCCCCAGAAGATTTCACATTCATTTATTGTTTTTTACATTTTATTACTTAGTGCAATATTGGATATTGCAGTGCAGTGTGAAACAAATTTAAAGTGCTATATGATTGGCCAACGCTGGGGGTGAGCTAAAGCGGTATATAACTGGCAAGCACTGGCATAGATTTACCTATCTAACTACCTACCAACTTTTTCCTTAGTTAATGGAGAGTGAGAATATCTTAATTTAGAACTACACCTGGAAGGGCTACAATACCAGGCCTTGGCACAGTGAGGTGAACCCCACAAAGCATGACCAATATTCCCAAACATCTGTTTAATACTCAGCAAATCACTTCAGCTGAGAAAGTCCATCAGATACCAAACTGACAAGAATAAAACGACACACAATATTACAACCTAGTAAACACTAAAATGCAGTGCTGGCTAGAGGTAGACGGAATTGGGGTAACTCATAGATAGTCACTTCTTGTGAATGGGACTTTTCCAGGTTGGTGGCACTTATAGGGGAAAAAAAGAGCAAGTGGGCTGGAAAGCCAGGAAAGGTGGTTGAAAGAAGAAAAAAAAGAAATGGGTCTTAAAAATTTGCATATGCCATTCAAAGTGGTGTGTGATTGGCTGGCTCCGTATTTAAAGTTATATATGATTAGCCAAAACTGGGAGAGAGCTAAAGTGGTATATAACTTGCAGGCACTTGCATTAGTTTTCCTATCTGTCTACCTTGCTAGCTACCTTTTCCTTACATAATAGAAGAGAAAGAAATGGGTCTTAAATATTCACTAAAGGCAACTCCTCATTTGCATAAGCTATTCAAAGTGATCTGTGATTGGCAGGCTCGTTTTAAAAGTTATATGATTGGTCAAAAATTCTAGTCATCTAATGTGATCTGTAACTAGCCAGCACTGGCATTGATTTACCTAACTGACTACCTTGCTAGCTACCTTTTCCTTACTTAATGGGGAATGGAGACGTCTTTATTTAGAATCACTCCTAGAAGCTCTGTGATACCAGGATCAGGTCTTGGCCCAGTGGAGTGAACCATCACAGCAGGACCAGCATTCACAAACATCTGCTTCATATTGAGCAGACAACCTCAGATGAAGAAGTCCATAAGATATCAAACTGAAAGGAATAAGACCGCATAAAAAATTGCAACCCAGTTAATACCAAGAGGTAACGTTGGCTAGAGGTGGCCTGGTCTGCGCTGGTGTAACTGAATTGAAAATCACTTCTCGTGGAGGGGACTTTTCCAGGTTGGTGGCACTCATAGGGGAAAAAAAACAGCAAATAAGGTGTAAAGCCAGCATATGTGGTTGAAAGAAGAGAACAGAAAGACAAAAGAAAGAAATGGATCTTAAGTATTTACTAAAGGCAATGCCTCATTTGCAAAAGCTAATGAAAGTGATCTGTGATTGGATGGCTGCGTTTTAAAGTTATATGATTGTTCGGCGGTGATCTAAAATGATCTGCTACTGTCCAGCACTGGCATTGATTTCCCTATCTCACTACCTCACTCACTATTTTAAGCAACATCAAAAATGGTATATCAAAATTTGAGGCTTTCAGTATCACTGATTGGGTGTGAGAGTGTACTATGGAATAATCTCTGTAAAGAAATTTTAAGTTGTTATTTTTTAAATATTTGTTTCAAAAGTGTTAGTATCAACACAGTTATAAGAGAATGGTTTTAAATGATGAACTACTGAGGTTAGTGAGCTCAATTAGGTATCTTAAAATGTATCCATGTAATGTACCTGAATAGGTTTATCATAGACTTTAAGATGAGTTTTTGGCATCTTAAAGAAAAATTGTGATGATGTGGCATCTCAAGTTTTAAGAAAATAAATAGATGTGCACTCAGGCTCAGAGGGGGTGTAGGTGTGCATGGTAGTGTTGATGGGGACAGCAAGCAGATTCCTGCGCAGTGTCATATACGAGCGACTAGGGAGCAGCTAAAGGACCCAATGAGACATGCAAAACTGCAAGATAGGGGACTGGGACAGTGTGCTAACCGCTCTCTCTTTATTTCAACAAGAAAGATGAGCAACAAAAGAACATGGCACCTTGAGTTCCCCTATCCAGATGTCCAGGCCGCTTCCAGGTTCTTTAGTCACCTCTGGTCCCTTGCAGATGACGTCACCACCATCCCAGGATCCTTTGCGTCATCTTTTCCCAGCATTCCTACTTCCGTTCCCACCTCATAAATAAATTTCCCCCATTGGTTGTCACTTGTGTATCCCATAAACTGACTGTAATTTGTGTTTCTGTCTGTGCTTTACTATGTGGACAGAATTTCCAACCCTTAAACGTGGTCTCTGTGTTTTCTTCACAGCAGACATGTGCAGGTCGGCTGATTGACTCATTAGCACTACAGAGGCCAGCGCACCTGCATCCCTAGAAGGTGAATAAATGGAGCCTGAGCAGAGAACAAGGGGACACAACAAAGTAAGGTTAAAACGAAAGTAAAAGAGAGATGAGCCCTGGAGGACAAGTGTGTGGGTGGCGCTCAAAGTGGGTCACTTCAGTTGAGCACTCCAAGGAGCAGGAGCGACCAAATGCTTAGAATAGGCTCCCATAGAATCCAGAAGGACTGTAGCTTATGGGAGCAGGGAACAAGGCTTAGTACAGTGCCTCATGGACACCGGTAGACTGGTGGTGAGGACCTGAGCCTGAATGTTAAAAGGTTGACTGTCCTTGTCAGTGGACATCTCCTTATACTGAGGAGACTTAACTGTAAGCTAAAGGGGTGTCAGTTATAGAAGGAATCACTGTGGCTTGAGACTTTTTATCTTCCATTGATTCACTTGGTATAACTGAGGATTATTTATGTATTTGTTTCAAGCAGCACTGCACTGTTTGTACTCTTGCCTGTTTTAAATAAGAGCACTGAGCACTTTACACCTACCTCTTGATTTTGTGTGTCCTCATTTGCCTTGCTGATCCTTGGTTAGATCATTGACAGCTCCAAGTGCTGCTGAGGACATGGAGCCAACCTAGCTAATCACAAACATGCTATGCCAGTTGTATGCCTAGTGCAGAAATTCAGCCCTAACAACTTGTACACATACGTAGTCTATTTCTTGATGAGATTTGTAATAATTAATCAGCCATGCACATTTTTGACATAGAAGGATAATACAGCACCCAGAGAAAATCTAATGCGGACATGGAGAGAGCATGCAAAGTCCAGAATAGACGGTGTTCAGACTGTAATTTAAATTCACAATCCTTAAGCTGTAAGGCCATAGTACTAATGTTTATTTGAAGCTTTTCAGTTGTAGGGAACTTTGTTCTGACTTAGATTTGGTCATAGATATGATGCCCAATTATTTTTCAAAAAACTTGTCATATATGTACAAGGAACAAATTCCTAAATTACCACAAACATGCTTTCATTAATTCAAATCATTCATAAATTCATAAAGATTTTGTAATGTCCAATCAAAGGCATATAATAGACAATTACCCACAATCATCTTCTGGGATGTATTCCAGTGCATTCCATGTTTTCACTGTAAAGTGTACAAGTCAGAGAAGGTGAGGTTATGCTTAAGCTTCATAACATACTGCTGGAGCCTCACTGGGATACTTTGTACTACAAAAGGACATAACAGCACTAGAAAAAGTCCAGGGAACAGTAACTAGGACTGAAAGGTATGAGCAAAGAGGTAAGTTTGAAGGAGTGAAACCTTTTCAGTTTAAACTAATGGAAATTAAGAGATGACATGATTGTTTTTTTTTATTAATTATGAATGAAATTAGTATGTATGCCAAGGCTGTTGCTTTAAAGTGCGTTCAACAGAAACACAGGGGCACAGTTGAAAACTTATTAAGGGTAATTTTTTCAAAACACATTTGAAACTTTTTCTATACACAGACAACCAGAGTTAAATGGCATAAATTATCCAGAAGTGTGGTTTAGAGTAAGGACTTTTGGGGAAATTCAAAACTTGACTTGATGTTATTTTGGAGGAATAAAGTAGATATGGTTCTAATGAATGTATTATTTTCTCGTAATTTCAGAATTCGTTTCTGTCCATTTCCTGTATGTAGAAGTTGAATGGAAGTGTGTCGGAGTTTACATATATTTGGACTGTAAGACAGGAGACCTACTCTGGACATTGTGCCATTCCATTGCAGTATTGCATATGTAGAATACTTAAAGAATTTCTGTGTTGCTTTTCTAATGTTAAGAATTACTTTCAAGCACATTTTACTGAGAAAGGCGCTCTGTGACAAAATCCAATGGAACTTGATTGTACATTAATAATTAATTAATAATTATAAACAAAAGTTGGAAAAGCAATATTTTGTTTGCATCCATTTGTTAAAATATATTACAGTGGAACCTCTAGATTCGAGTTTAATTCGTTCCAGCACTGAGCTTGTATAGCGAATTTCTCGTATCTAGAAAAAACTTCCCCATTGAAAAAAATGGAAATCCAGTTAATCCGTTCCGCACCCCAAATATATTAACATAAAAATCAATTTTCCTAACAAATAACACTGATAAATTATATATACTGTAGTCTACCTTTAATAAATAACACTGGTAAATAATATAACTGATCATTAAAAGAATCAAAACAGGTGTCCAAAGTGCAGTAGAGCATTCAATAAATCTTTAAATAAATAATCCTTAAAACAGTTGTGAAGTGGAGGTTTAAAATACACAAGAATAACAATCCTTTAACACGAGGTTAAAACGTCAAAAGGATGCAGTCTTTAAAAAACAGAGGACAATCCCCGGTGCTTCTTCTCTGTTAGCGTCTCACCTGCGAGCTCTGCAACAGGCGAGACACTCTTAATGCAGCTGACCTTCTCTACACCGTCCTGCTTCAGCTGCTTGGCTCGCCTGTTCAGCTCACTGTTCAGCTACACGCGAGCCTGCACTCGCTCGCTCGCTCTCCCGCACCGCCTGCCTGCCTGCCTGCCTGCCTGCGCTCTCTCTCTCTCTCTCTCCTCTCTTTTCTTTTACTTCTTCTCCCCCTTAACCGGCTCGCGCTTCTCTATATATGCGGGGAGGACATGGCAGCTGCAGCCCATCAGCCACAGGAACAATCATGGATGTGGGCAGTTTCCCACCTGTGCCAATGCTCGCATTTAGATCTGAATTTTTCGCTCATACTTTCCTCGTATTTTGAATTTCTTGTATACAGAGGTGATCGTATCTCGAGGTTCCACTGTATAAGTAGGTATTATTGTAATCTGATGAAAGCACAGTTTTCAAATCAGTGTTTGAAACTGTGTTCGTCTTTCAGGATGGAATTCAATTTTATTTGATTCTTATGCAGGCCTATGATAAGTAATAAAGACTGGTTACTATAGAAGTGGTACAGAGAACCGCAATCAAGAGCATCAATAAAACTAATCCAGAATAATTGCTTCTATTAATACTAGAATTACCGAAGCCTATGAAAAAACTCGTAATCCTGGCCCAATTTAAATCCATTTGCACCTCTCCGTCAGTGTCTTTTGTGTTGTAAATGTGTTGATCAGCACAAGCAACAAGCATCCTGCTAACCGCCATGAGAGAATAAAACTGAAAAAAAGCTAACCTTTACAAGTACTATAAATTTACACCAGCTGTTACGGATGCAAATCAAATGTATGTTTATCTATAATAATAAAAGGCAAAGCCCTCACTGACTGACTGACTGACTCACTCACTCACTCACTGACTGACTGACTCACTCATCACTAATTCTCCAACTTCCCGTGTAGGTGGAAGGCTGAAATTTGGCAGGCTCATTCCTTACAGCTTACTTACAAAAGTTAGGCAGGTTTCATTTCGAAATTCAAAGCGTAATGGTCATAACTGGAACATATTTTTTGTCCATACACTGTAATGGAGGAGGCGGAGTCACGTATCACGTCATCACGCCTCCTACGTAATCACGTGAACTAAAAACAAGGAAGACATTTACAGCACGAGTCACACGTGGGAACGAAGGTAAATGACGTTAATTTTTGACTGTCTTTTAATACTGTGTAAGCATACATATTAACACATGTGCAATTAAACGTGTGCATTTACGGGGTGATTTCTCAGGCTTAAAAGCTCACCTTTTATCAAACGCGGGAAGAAAGGTAACTGACGTTGTTCACTGTCTTTTAATACTGTGTAACCATACATATTAACACATGTCCAATTAAACGTGTGCATTTACGGGGTGATTTCTCAGGCTTAAAAGCTCGCCTTTTACTAAAAAGGTAAATGCAAAACTATTTTCAATCAGTTTATTGAAACGCTCCCGTTAAGGATTGCAATAACATATTCGCAAGATAAAAGAACGAAGTAGGGGGAAATGGAGGAACAGCCGCAAACAGCGAAGAGCAAAAAATTAATTAAACAATTGAGAACGGAGCGAGTTAAGCATACAAGCATGTTCATAAGGGAAACAAAGCACGGTGTAAAACGTAAGTTTAAATTAAGTTTATAGAAACGCTCCCGCTGCGGATTGCAATAACATATTCGCGAGATAAAAGTTTAATGAGAAGACACGAGGTATAAACGAACCACACGCCGTGGCGCAACGTTAGGGGCAACAGTTTCAACCATTCTATGATCTGCTTCTCGCAACTGAAAGATGGCACATGGCGGATGTTAGCCGACTTGCTGACCGCAACGTTAGGGGCTTCAACTATGGCGCTGACGCCACATCTCAGTGCCAACACTTTGCAGACTGTACTTAAAAGACACGCCCTCCTCACTGGACAGTTAAAAACACCAATCAAACTAACGATGACATCAAGTATTACCGAATCAAAAGTAGGAAAGGAGGCATCTTCATAAAATACATGTGGGATGATTTGCATGAGACGCTGCTTTAAAAAAAAAATGATAAAAAAAATACGGGATAAATCCCGTCCAGTATTGATTCAAAACGGGACGCGCAATTTCATTCTCAAACGCGGCACGATTCCGTATTTTAAAGGACGGGTGGCAACCCTACACTGCCAGGTAACCACCCATACAATCAGATTGTGATTCAGACTAGGAATGCAATGAATGTAATTACCCCGATCTACATACAAGGCGAAAGTCTTGCAACATTCAAAGATGATGGTTTGGGATAAGTACACCATACAACATAAAAGAGCTTATGAAGCCTTGAACCGAAAAAAGCAAGATCTCAGAGATCGTAAAAAATAAAATTGGAGGTAATGTCGTTTTACTCGCTGTACATTTTACTCAAACATTACCAGTTATTCCACGAGGGAGACCAGCAGATGAACTCAACGCGTGTTTAAAATCCATGCTTCTCCCACGCTCGGTTATATGTCGCGTGTTCTCGGGTAGGTGCACCAAAAAATGTATACATTTAAGCATGTAATGGGCAAACAAAAAATGAGGTATACCCGAAGGCACTGCAGTAGTACTTAATGTAACTTTACTTCTTAAATGTTAATGTTTTACTGTTTAATAATTTATACGCTTCTTATATGTTGTTCAAATTCTTTTATCAAAATACCACTGACAGCGCAATGCACGATAACATGGAGTGAATACACCATACGCATCCGCCCACGGCTGCCCTGCTCTGCGCAGATAGGAGTTGATTCTACAATAAAATAAAATAAAGATAAAAAGAGTAAAACAATCATCACCCATAAAGCGTGTGTGTGTGTATATATGTGTATATATATATGTTGATATGTGGATGTGTATATGTATATATATATATATATATATATATATATATATATATATATATATATATATATATGTATATATATGTGTATATGTATATGTATATATATGTTTATATGTGTGTGTGTATTTTATATATATAAAACACAGCAACAGTCATAACAATGACAACACAATTACATTGACAATCATGTTACCTTATTTTTAAAATTTTTCCTTTTTTTTTCATAACCTCTTTAACACACTACTTCTCCGCTGCGAAGCGCGGGTATTTTGCTAGTATTGTATAATATTAACAATAAGAGCAACTCACTACTCAAAACAGTAAATTTGGGAGGCAGCTGGGATCAAACCGGCAACCTCTTGATTATGAGTTAACAGTTCTTACCGCTGCACCACAGAAGCTGTTGTATTACCCTTGTACCTTTTGTGAAAGTGTTTATTTGATATTTGGACTTTAGGCTTCACATATTATACATTTCATGTCTACATTTTGTCATTTATTACTAAAACATGAAAAACGTTTCTGTTTTAACAATATTTTTACATAGTTTGTTGTAGACATGAAACACACCTGAAATATGTGTATTCCAAATGACAATATATTATTTACCCTCTACAATTACAGGCATTTCACTCCAAGATAAACACTGAGTACTGAGAACCTTCTTTGTGAATTGAGCTGTGGCGATGGGTGGAGGGATGGGATAGTAGGCTGCTTGCTGCTTGTGCTGATCGACACATTTACAACACAAAAGACGCAAACAGAGAGGTGTTAAGGGATTTAAGGTGGGCCAGGATTACGAGTTTTTTCATAGGCTTTGGTAATCCTAGTATTAAAGGTGAATCACATGCCCATGGACACTGGAGTCCAGAAAGCTACTCTTTGCAGAAAGTGTTGTCAAAAGCAGGGTATACTACCACAACATGTAGTTGAAACAGAAACTTTGACAACTTTTAAAAAGTGTCTAGATTGGAGCAGTTTAAGTATTAGCTAACCAGATTAGCTTGAAGGACGAAATAATCTCCTGTCATTTCTTAGACCTCCTATGTTTAGTTTATTAGAACTTATTAGCCTCACCTAGTATTGAGAAGTGAATATAATTAAAATGAATCCTCTTGTTGCTATTGAGACACAAATAAGCAATGTGTTTATTACATAAGTAAACTGAAGCTGTAATATACAAAATTAAAGTGTGTTGCATAATGCAATAAAGAAACATTTCTATTCGAACTTCAAATGGTGTCTAAATTTAAAGTCCACTATTTAAGTGGGTTGACTAAATAGCAACATGTCATTTTTTTCTTTTAATTTCACCCTGCTCATATTACATTTACTTGAATTACAGACTTGTTTCAAAATAGAGTTCAATTGAAAACTTTCCTTCAAAGCTAGGTTGGATGTATGGAAATTAACAAGAAAGTATTTGCTTCTAAATTTTGGCAGCAATACTATATTTGGTAAATGATGGATTATTAAGAAGAAAAAGGCAAATTTAAAGGTAAGTAAACCAATTTTCTGCCACATGACGCAAAACGCAAAATCTTCCATAAATACTATTTTACTGCATGCTTATGCTATCCACTTTACTTATTTCTGCTGTGAATGACATCACTCTACATTTTTACAGACAGTTTTTGTCAAGTGCATTGTGGTAATAAATATTCATTAAATTTTTTGTATGGCCAAGGGATTACACAAGTAAAAAAAAATTTGGATTTTTATTGTTTAAATTACTTGCTTTTTCCACTTTTTTCAGGGAACATTTTGCATGTAATAGTTTTACATAGTTAATTACAGTTAATTTTCTCAAATTAACTACATTGTTTTATTCTTTATGATACATTTCTCAGTGAGGTGTACACTGTCAGATATAGTACTAAGAGTTAAGTGCCCTTTAAAAATAAAAGCCTTAGTTATTGAGAATAAAAGACGCAAAAAAATATTATTGACTAGTAAAATAACCATCAAAATGATGAGAAAAGCAAAATAAAAATGTAATTTCTTTGGTTATTAAAAAACTCCATACCTGTGTGGCTAGCTGTGCCTATTCTTCAGATGTCTGAATTGCGCGCCAGGACAGGAGGATTGGACTTTAGTAAGCAATTTCTTGTGCCACTCTGCAGTAACTGAATCTGACTGACAGACTGGGGCTTGTGGAGCTCCCTCATTCATTCAGCATTTTGAACATGATGCTATATTTCTAGTGTTTAATTTCTCCTTCTTCTTAGCTGGTGCATTGCTCTCATTGTTTTTGCTTTGGACTTCTGGAGGTGATAAGACCTTGCCCCCATCTGGACTCATTTTGAGGCCAGTTATAAGACAGATGCCATTTGTGGCTGCAGCTTAACATTTTTTTTGTAGTAAAGTCAGATGTTTTGTTTTAAAATATTGTTTCTCTTCTGTGGTATATTTCTTTTAAGAAAGAACCTATGTCTCATTCCCTCGAGTAACTGAAGTGTTGGCCTGAGATGCTTGGTATAAATACAGTTGGCTCAATCTTTGGAGAGAGTAGAAGAAGGACATATTGAAACCAGCGAAAGGAAAAAATGTGAAAGTAAAAATTGTGTTCACTTCAATAAAAGTGAAGAGCATACTTTGAAAGGCTAAAAGCTCATTTTCAGGGAAATCGCCTCAACTTCGCAAATGAAAAAGTAAAGTTTGTAAAAATAAATGTCAAGAAGAGAATAAAGAATGTTGGGATTCCAGTGTGGAAACCTTATTTATTTGCCTGCAAAAAGGCAAAAGATTGAATGTGAATGTAAAGACAGATATTGCGCATTTGAGTAGTTGACTTGGTCAAAGGATATCCTACTTCTTTTGGTAGGTGCTTGTATGGACTGTCAACCAGAAGGGAAAGGGCTGTAAATTTAGCCAGTCTTCATTTAGTTGTCGCCTTCTGTGGATGCTCCTTTGTACTATAAGAATAAGCAGAAACAATTCATAAGGTGTATAAACACGGACTTCTTCCTTCTGGTGTAACTCATAAGCAGCTCCTGTAAGTGGCTCAGCACTATGTCTAGAAGCCTTCTTGATCACTGTGTGTCTTTAATTCATTTTTATTTACTTTTTACTGTCTTCATGCCCATACAACAATGGCTTTGGTAGTTTATAACAGTGGAATGCTTCAGGACATTGGGAAACAAGTTTCACACTTGAATTCTGAACTTATTAAATTTGATCCATCATGGCCAACTGAGATACTCAGGATTGTGGATGAGGTCAAAGGAAGCAGCCATGAGGCCCCGTGATGACGTACAAGGAAACACCAGTGGGCTAACAAATCTTAAGGGGGATTCTGTTTCATGGATCAACACTAAATGGTGCGAGGCAAAGAACATTTCTATTCTCAGTTGCTCTTGCTTGCCTCATCTGGAATATATAACCACCAAGTGCCATCCATTTTACCTACCTCGTGAGTTCAGCTTGGTCATTACCACTGTGTGTCTACATCCCACCTCATGTGGACACTAGTATGGGTTTGTCTGAACTACATGATGTGCTTAATGCGACTCAAAACAAACACCCAGATGCAGCGATCATTGTGGTTAGAACTTTAATAAAGTGAACCTCAGACAAGTTATGCCGAATCTCTATCAACACATTACGTGCACACACACACTGGATCACTGCTATATGGCGTACAAGCAGGGCTACAAAGCTGTTTCACTACCATAGTTTAGGAGATCACATCATGATGCTGTTTTCCTCATGCAGGAATATAAACAGATGTTTCGTCAGGAAGCCCCAGTCATGAGGGAATTAAAGCGCTGGTCTGCCCAATCAGAAGCTACACTACAGGGCACACTTGATTGTGTAGACTGGGACATGTTCCAGGCATGCACAAACGACATCAACAAGTTTGAGGAAGTAGTTGTCAAGCTTTGTTAGCATGCTTGAAAACAACATTATCAACATGGTAACTAACTTTGCTAACCAAAAAAATGTGGGTTGATGGAACAATCCGTAAGGTAGTTAATGCCCGTACCACTGTGTATAAGGCAGGACTCTTGTGATATGAGCACTTAGAAAGCTGTTTCATATGACATATGGCGCACCATAAAGGATGCAAAACACTGGTACTGGAAACGTGGGGGGTCATTTTTCCACCGAATGTGGCATGGACTGTGTACAATCACAGACATTAAAAGCAAATCCAATGTGGCTGTGAATGCAAACTCAGTGTTTGCCAATGATCTTAATGCTTTCTATGCACATTATGAGGCTAATTGTTCTAATGACAATGGCAGCCACAGCCTTCTCATAGAGCGCAGTAACGTCATCACAGAGCACAACGTGCGTAAGGCAGTGCTGTGGGTCAACATCAGGAAAGCACCAGGGGCCTCATGCATAATGCCATGCGTAGAATTCACACTATAACATGACGTAAGCACAAAAGCCGAAATGTGCTTACGCAGAGAAAAATCCAGATGCACAAATCTGTGCATTCACCAACTTCCACGTTCTTCCGCTACATAACTCCTGGTCAGCATGAAAAGTAACACTCGTGCATGCGGCTGCTGTCCAGCCCCAACTCCTCCCAGAATTACGCCTCTTTGAATATGCAAATCAATATAAATAGCCCTTAAGCTCAGCGTTCTGTGAAAAGGCAATGGCAAAAGTACGAGGAAAAATAGAAGAATTTCAGCGAATACCAAATGGAGGCAAAGAAAAACGTACTATTTGTTGGTTTAAACAGTTATATAAGCAACAGAAGGAAGTTGATCGAGTGACATAGCGTGTCGGAGAAACTCGAAAGCTCAAGTTCACAAAGTCGCACAGTGCCCGAAATAAAAAAGAAGTTGTCACATATCAAAGTCGGCGTGAAAAGGTGACTCGTAGCCCACCATCTGAGTGTCATATGAAAGCTTACTAGGGTACAGTAAAAAAAAGGCACACAGTGTGAAAAAAAGCACGAAATGTCAACTTTAATCTCTAAATTTCCACTTTAATCACATAGTTTATTTTGTCATTAAAGTAGAACATCATAAACTTCATCTTAAAATCGTTTAATTTACTAGTTTCTCAAATCCCATCGTAACTAAAGTAGCACGTTAAATGCTTTGTTTTGTATTTGATCTTCTATGAGCTCTATGTGTGTGAATCCCTACGTGCTCTTCCTCCGACAGGACACAGAATCCATTACATTCGTAATATTACAGCTCTCTGAATAATTAAAATACTGAGATGTATACTTGATATCATTTTCATGATGATATGAGTTAAAGCATGTTATTAAACATGGGAACACGGAGGCGCAGTGATTGTTCATGTCTTACGCAAGATGCTTGCTGCACCATGCATGACCTTCAATGAAATGCTTTATTACAGAAGTACTGTCTTTTTCAAACGTACTAACCCCCAATTCCTGTCCTTACTTTTCTTTCTCCAAATACCAAATCGCAGCACAATCAGCTCTGTAATAGACGTTAAGCCATCTGTAAGCTCAGAACGCCGATTCTTCAAAACTTTTAAGGAACATCGAAATATCTTCTTAATGTTTAATTATTCTATCCATCTATCCTTCCAGTGTCTTGCCAGCCACAGCATGAATACAGCGTGAGGCAGGAACAAACCATGAACGAAGCTCAAGTTTCTCGCTAGCGCTACTGCACAGTGTAGTTAAAGTTAAAGTTTTATCTATATAATAAAATAAATATATTTTGCTGCATTTCATCTTAAAAATGATATCGTCCTCATATGTAAATATGCGCTTTATAAAGTGTCTCAGGTTGTGCAATATTGTAAGTGTATCATAAGTACAATTACCTCACTGTAACTTGCAAGTACAAGCAGTTCTACAAGGAGCACTTGATGGACTGATTGAGTGCGTGTATAGTTCTTGGGATGAAACTGTTTGTGAACCGCAAGGTCCGAACAGGGAAGGCTCTGAAGCGTTGGTCGGATGAGAGCAGTTCAAATAGTGAATGGCTGAGGCAAAGTGTGCTTGATGCTGTATACCGATAATTCTCTTTCCAATCGCTGTAGATCTGTGATTCACACTCAGATACAGTGATATAAATATTCATAAAGCCGCGTCAGGGATGTGGATCTAAAAAAGAAAGGGAAACCACACAGGAACAGTAGCACTTCTTTGACGCTGGGTGCCGCCAGTCTGCAAAACCAAGCAGAGAACTTGCGTACAACAGGGTATGAGCTACTGTGGAAATGTGCGTGGCTTTACGCCAAGTTTAGGTTTTATACATCGCGATTTGAATGTGGAAATGTTCTTACGCAACATTTATGTACGTCCGCACCGTTTATACATGAGGCCCCAGGGCTGGATGGCATTTCCGGGAGCCTGCTGCACCAACCAGTTTACCTGAGTCTTCACCTCCATCTTCAATGAGTCTCTGGCTCAGTCTGTGGTTCCTACAGGCTTTAAAAGGTCCACTACTATCCCGGTATCAAAGAACAACAAGCCCTCATGCCTGAATGACTAAAGACCTGTTGCACTGACCTTAATAGTCATGAAGGTTTTTAAAAGGTTCATTAAAGTCTTAATTACAGCATCCATCTCCAGCTCCACATATCCACTCCAGTTCATCTACCGCTCCAAAAGATAAACGAAGGATGCCATCTCCCTCGTCCTGCATACCAACTTTAGCCTTGTGGATATGAAGCAGAAGAACTATGTGAGATTGCTGTTCATTGATTACAGTTCAGCTTTCAATACAATTGTCCCCCATAGACTGTTCATTAAGATAAGAGACTTCAGACTGAAAAGCTGCCTGTGTGCCAGGGTTTTCAACTTTCTTACAGGGACGCCACTGGAGTTGAGAGATGGCAGTTGTTCCTCTGGCATCATCAGGCTGTATACTCAGCCCTCTGCTCTACACCCTCTACACTCATGACTGAGTGGTCATACATGCCTTCAACTCCATCATCAAATTTGCTGATGACACAGTGGTGCTGGGCTTCATCTCCAACAATGATGAGACAGCAAACATGTAGGAAGTGGAGAACCTGGCATTGTGGTGTCAGAAGAACTGCCTGTCTGAATGTCAGCAAAATTAAGGAGTTGCTGATGGACTTCGGTAGGAGATAGCAGCTGTCCTACACGTCCTTCAACATCTATGGGATCTCAGTTGGGAGGGTGAGCAGCTACAGGTATCTGGGCATTCACATCAAAGAGGATTGACATATACTGTACTGATCATATTCAAGCACAATCCAAAAAAGGCGAGGCAGCGTCTTTACCATCTGAGACAGTTGAGGAAGTTTTTGGTTTTTCCAGTGATCCTAAGGACTTAATATGCATTTGGGGGTCCAACCCAGTACTTGCAGTACTGTACCTAATAAAGTGTTTGGTGTGTATATATATATGTATATAGTCAAATGTTATATTAAATGTACAATTTTTTTATGTATTGTATGATGTATATATTATGCTGTTCTTTAAAGTCTGTGGGAGGCACACAAGTGAGAATGTTATGTACTGTGTACAGATGACAATAAAACTGAACATGAAGTGGATTTGGAACTGTAATCCTTTTCCCTTGAACTTAAGACATACTTGCAAAATTATCTTGGACTGTTTGTAATGATGCTTCCCTTTTTCAGGGACGACAAATTCTGCATGAGTAATAATATGTCATCATAAAGGAACATTGATAACTGTAATTGACACAAAAAGCATATGAAGAATCTGGAAGCTATGTTTGAAAAGATTGCATCCTTATGGTCAAGAAAGATAAGTGTTCTGTTTTTAAGTAGTGTGTCTTAACTAAGGAAAGTGAAAGATGAAGCAGGTTTACATCTCTTGAAAGGAAATTAAATAAGCAAAAGAAAAAGCAGCTGTTCTCAATAACATAACTGAACTTAGATAGCATTCTTGTAATTGTATTGGAAGTTAAATCTAAATTATTTTTACATTTTTTGTGAAAAGGGAACAATCAAAGTGTGAATTCTAAACAAGAGTAGCAGTCAAATAATGTTCCTTACAACACAAATCTACCAGTGGTATGTGATGCTTCGCCTGAAGGGGAGAGTGTGATTCACTAACAAAAATGGCATCAAAAGGCCCACAAGCTTTTCTTCAAGACTTTTAACGACAACTTATGTTGTATTTCAAGAATTTCCACAAAGGTTTGTTTGGTAGAAATCTCAAAAACGTTTAATAAATATAATGGTTCCCAAGACAGATATCCTCACCTTAACAGCAGCTAGTTCACATAAGTGGTGTATGTTATAGTCAGAAATTCAATACACATGATCAGAGAAGTATGACATGCACACTTTACTATTAAGTGGAGATGTCCATTTATGATAAAAATTCAAATTAAGTAAATGTATTGTCACACCGTAATGAATTGCCTGTAACTACAAAACAAATTTCTTGAGAAACTGATGGATCTTGGAAGAACTGCATGTGAAGTTAGGATAAATTTGCAAGGAATGTTATCATACTTGTCAACAAATATATTGTAGCGGTCAGGAGCCGCTAAGATTCACACCGCCAAAGAAGACGGTGATTTATTTATTTTAAAAGCAGAGATCCCAGGAACGTCCCCAGCCTTGGATCGACCCACACACTCTCACCACAGAGACAAATAAGCACACTGGGAATGACAAACAATTATAAATATAATGACACGAATTGAGTAATAAAAACAGTAATACCACCCCTGACCCCTTCGGTGATATTACACATACACAAAATAAACACAAACACCACACAGCAAAGTCCATATATATGAAACAGGTTGAAAGACGAATAGTGACCAAGTTAAGTCCAGCGATCTGTAAGTTGCAATGGAGAAGGGAAAATACAGTCCTACCGGTATTTACTGATGAGGTTGATGGTTGATGGTTGATTCGGGAGCGCTCCACTCTTCCGGAAAATCCAATAATCCAATACAGCTCTCAGTGAACAGGTAGACAGACAATCCAGACCCCAACAAACGAATACAGTCCAAGACAAAATGATCACAGTTCAAATAACAGCAGGAGAGAACACAAATAACCGCAACAAACAATACAAACCAAAAACAAAAACTTTTTTTCTCTTTGCCCTCTGCCCTCCTTTTATCTGCCTGTGGCTACCTTTGACCCCAGCAGCCCCAGCAGGGACTGCTGGGAGATGCAGTTCTTAAGTAGCACTGCTACAATATAAAGAATGAAATATCAAAATGTATGAATGAAACTTCAGTATATATTATATGTATGTACTATAATACATATAGTATGTTTTTATCATTGTAATTGTGCAATAGTTTTGTCATTTACTTGTAATACACATGACTCAATGAATTTTCCATTGTGGGATAACAATGTTTACTTTGACCCTAACCTAGAATTTTATCAGCAAATGACTGCAGAGAAATGTTGCCCCACTCTTCATTGCAGAATTGCTTTAACTTGATGACATTTGTGGGTTGACATACAGGAAATGCTCATTTCCGACTCTGCTGAAACATCTTTCCAGGATTTAGGAGTGGACTATGACGAGGCTATTATAAAACTCTACATGATTTTTTTCTCCAGATTTCTGAAGCAGACTTGCTTATATGTTTTAGAAGAATGATTTTTAAGTTAAGTGCACTTCAAACTTTAGCTCATGGACAGAGAGCTTGGTATTCTCCTCATGGATCCTCTGAAATAGAGCAGAATCCATAGTTCCTTCAAGAATGGCCCTGTTAATGTATATCATTGCCACCTGCATGTTTGATCATTCTTATTGTGTAAAGCAGTATTAGCTTTTTTCCATACATTATTTTGTTGGACATTATTCTGGGTTAAACCTGATGTGTTGGTGTTCTTATTACTGGGCACTGTTTTCCAGTTTGCCCTCTGCCATTATAACTCTGTATCCTTCTGATGGCCAAGTCAAAAATACTGATCTTAGCAAACACAAGAGACACCTGGAAATCTCCTAAGAGTTTTTCAAGTTGTTGTGCAATATTTAAACACTTTAATAACCATTAAAGTGTGTAAACATTGATATTCAATCAAGTCTTCCATGTTTGGACACTTTTAAATTATATTCATTGTTACAGTCACACTTTAAATACTGAACATACTGTATTTGGAAAAATGAATTAAATTTGCATAACACCAAATGCAGTTAGAAGCCTAAACACTTTATGTTGAAAGCTTTGTGCTTTAAATGCATTATCTGTTTTGATGGTTGCTAATGTATTCTGGATCCTCAAACATAATCCACTGGTTTTACAATTGATGATATATATTACACATTTCTTTATTGAAATGGTTATTTATAAATGAATGATATTTCATTTTCTCTATTGTATCAGTTACTTCAACAAATAAAGTATGAACTGTTATCATTATTCATTTTGGGCTCCTACAAAAGTAATTGAGGGAGTTAAATTTCAGACACATGCAATTACTTGTAGGTACCCCAGTTTCTTTTTGTTTTTTTTCGTTTAAGTTCAAAATTCTGCAGAATAGCAAATGTTCACTTACTCGTCTACTACTGTATCAGCAGATTTGTTTTGTTTTATGGTTTCAAATATTACTTTCTTATTTGATTGCTTGGTAGTGCATTATTGGTTTCAAGATCAAAACATGCGATTTTTTTTTATATTAAGATGATTATTCTAGTTAAATATTTCAAGATGTCACAGACGTGCAATTAGGAGGGAGCTGAGTGGACCAAGTGAAGGTAATTACTCGCCAGGCCAGGGGGTGGAGGAGGGCGCTAAACCTACTTCTGTTATCTTTGCAGACCAAATACGGGAAAATCTGCCTGATTTAACGTCACTGCCGGTTCCGGCAACATGACGGGCGTCACTTCCGTTTCCAGCTCCAGATGACATCACTTCTGGTTCCGGCTTCAGATGACATCACTTCTGGGCTTTACCTTTAAATCCACCATCTTTTACTCAGTCAAGTCAGTTCAGTCTGGAACTCAACTTCAGGAACATCAGTGCTCATTACATGACCCCTTTGCAGACAGGGACAATATATGGGTGGCTGCCCCAAACCGTTTTCTATGTGTTGAGACTATTTCTTTCACAAAGGAAAAACAAATCCATAAAGTGTCCTTTATTAATTGCAGTACAAATATCCATCACTGCTGGGATACACTTGAAAACAACATTTCTGTATATTCTTTGAAATGCACCATAATGCTCTCATCTCTGGATACGACTTTGCAATGCATTGTCTATGCTCGTTCTCAAAAATAATCACAAAATATTACATCCAAATTTTAGCAGTTTACAGATGATTGGTTCTGCAGACACACATAGTCTTATTTATAATATTTGAATGTATTGTGACAGGGTGTTAGCCAATGAATCACTGGCAAGGGTTCAGCCTGTTAGGGAGCTAATACAGCAAGACAGTGTATTGGGGTGAATGAAAACATCTGTTTTGTGTGCTTGTAGCATGATACTTGTTTTGAGGAGGAGTCAGTGGATGAGTCCCCTCAGGGTTCAAAACTAATAATGGGTTTAGCTGTAGCTATGGCTCCTTTCTTGTCTTTTAACTTTGCTGCTTTAGATTCTCCCAGTGTTTATCCTTCTGTTATGTTACATTTTGTGTAAAAAAGCCTTATATTTTTCATAAACCACATCTTTTTAGCATGCTGTTCCATGTTTGAAAATCACACTGAAATGCCCTCATCACAATATCTATGTAAAGAGAGAATAATATACAATAAAGAGAGGGTACCTGTAAGCACTATACTTAAAAAAGACAAAGCGAAAATTTGATGGACTGGAAAAAGTAAAAGAAATCAATAGCATTAGAAGAAGTGTAATTCAACTTGCCAGTGTGAGTGGGTGCCAATGAGTGGTTGGTGGTGTGGTAGAAATCAACATCCTAATTAAAGAAAGAAACTTATCCTCTAACAGGACAAATCAGTAATCAGGCAGGAGAAAAGCTTGTCCTTCTGCGTCATGTATTACTCTTTAGCTAATGCTTGAACAGGGATCATTCTTCTACAGCAAGATCAAATCACTTTATCCTAAATGACTATGTGACCCCTAAGAGTAATCTTTCATCCACAGTGGGGGGTTGTTGAGAGATATGATCTGCCATTGTGAATTGTGCCCAGAAGTAACTATAATTGCTTCAAAGAAACTGCAGACAGAGAGAAGCCATGGTTCCACAGAGGTTGCTTTAAAGTTACCCAGGAATTTTCCAGTGAGAGTGAGGCCATTGGGAGGTCAGTACAACTCCTTCCAGATGAGAGGAGGCAGAAATCTCATCCCACAAATGGGCAAGTCAGAGTCTGCCATCTGAATGAGAAAGTAGGTGGCTTACAAACTGCTTTGCACTGTAACCAATAACAAATTCATTTGATATTTGTTAATTTACTTATGCTAGGAGTCAGTAAATGCCACAGTGAGCTGGAACACCTGCAGTTGTGCAAGCTCACCCAACATGACAAGTAATTTACAAGGATTGGCAAAGTGATGGCAGGTTTTGTTTTATTACTTTGCCCATAGCTTGAGAGTAAGCAAACCATTTTTTTAATAAGGTTTTGGTGTTCAATGGCTTTGAATTGCCATGGATTCACATCATGAATCATCTCGTCTCAGTTTGAAGATTTGAGCTGTGGTAATTGCTAGTGGCCAGCTGTGAACATGCAACATCTGGCTCGGAATTGATCTCCTTACAGCGTGAACTAAATGGAGGGTTCCATTAGTCAACTGCGCAGAGATCGCCTTTGAACACTGTGGGCAAAGCACTTCCTGATGAAGTCAGCTGAGATCTCTCTGTGTCAGCCCCACCTTTTCTGCACAATGTGGCTACATAAGGCTAATTTTGTTGTTGCACATTATTTAGTGCTTTATATTAGCTTTATCATATTTTAAATTCTGGTGCAGTTTGATTAGCAATGCTGTTTTAAGTAGCCAGTGTCCTGAAAATCAATTCTCACTCTTGGTCATGTTTTATGTGGCATTTGCATGCCCTTGTCAAACCTGTATGGGTTTTTCACCAGCAATGCTGTGGTTTTCTTCCTTTTTCTGTGTTATGTTAATCATCACTTCTTAATTAGTTATATGGGTGTGTGCATAAGTGGGCTCTGCAATTGGCCGGTGCCCCTTCCAGGACTGATTCCTGACTTTAGCCTAATATTACTGGGACAGGCCCTGGTTCTCTAAGAACCTAAACTGAATTTACAGATTAGTTTGTATTTGTAAATGGGTATGGCAACAAGCACATAAAAACAGAAGAGCTCAATGTAAGAATAAATGAATTTTCTACTTGTGCCAATGGTTTTATTTATAACAGATTTGGCTTATAGGGAAAGACTCAGAACTCTCAAAATATTTATGTATGTTTCATTAATATATTTGAATTTTTTAAAGTAATGTCATCTTGTTTAACAACATTTGTAAGCTCCCACATGCTCCTTGAGGATTACCAATTATACTTTATCCTTACCAACAGACAGATTGACACTTTTTTTGTCTTAGGTTTAATTATTGATATAGACATTTTAAAATTTCACTCGTACTCATAATATTGCTAAGTATTATAATAGTTTTGATTTTCTTCTGAGTCTTTTATAGGATTTAAATATTAACATATTATATGAGGTCACTCTTACCACTAATTTTATGTTTGCCTTGTTCTATCAAGTTTTTTAAATGACAAGAATGACACATCCCTGTAATTTAGATTAGATTAGACAGAACTTTATTTGTCCCCAGGGGAAAATTTGACTTTTTACAGAAGCTCTTTAAATAAATATGAGACCTGCTTGTCTCTCTATATGTCCGTGGTTAGTACAGTACTGTAGATTGGAAGCTTTCATCATGTAAAGCACTTTGAGCTACATTATTTGTATGAAAATATGCTATATAAATAAATGTTGTTGTTGTTGTTGGTAGATGCTGGATTGTGTAAGGTTCAGAGAAACCTACTAACTTTTACAAGTGACATTGCTTCTGAATGGCTTCACACCTGCCCATCGGAGAACACTTCCAAAATGCCTCCTGTCAATGTGACATAGCAGTACAATTAAGGGCAGGCATACACAATGTGACTTTCTTACATGTAACAACATCGGGAGATCAGGTGCTTTTTATCACCTAATGAATAACTTGTACTGATAGCTGATGGGAAGCGGGCCTACAATATTTAATTTTACAGGCACAAATGGTGGGATGACTTTAGAAAAATCTTTTGAGATGACATGACAAGTGAGATTTAATGGTACCTGCATGTCACTGTGACAAATGAATTCACAGAAGGAATTAAAGTGAATAAAAAAGAGACATGTTAATCTCATAAAAGTATAAACGTAAAATATTGGTATAAAAGAATAGCTACTGGGCAGTGTTCCTCAAAATGTTTTATTTGAAGAGCTGTTTATAATATTTGTCCAAAGAAATATCATAGTATGGATAGTTTTCTTGCCAAAACTTGACCAGTCTAACCTCATTCTTCCTGTACATATATCAATGTTTCACAGTGATGCTTTCAAAAGCATAAACACAAAGTCAGTTCAGAATGGTCAATGGGAATTGAAATATAGAACTGGCCTGTAGGACCCTTTCACACCTGATGAACTCAAGTCAAAGGTGCCTGAATTATTCTGAAATATCAAATAACAATGGAGAGCCCGTAAGGCACTCAGATCAAGAGGGAACGAATCTCATATCTTGCGAATAGCAACTTTGTGAACTTCTTTGATTTTGGAAATGTACACATGAGTTCAAATTTGGCTAAAATTACATCTGCACACCTGCTGGTCTTAGCACTGGCAGCAGTATGCATATGGCAATGTACCTTGACAATGCAGACAAGTAGAAAGAGTGGGTGCTATGCACCATGTAGCCATCGGTGGAGGGGTAATTTTTATTATGCATATTGTGCATGTGTTGTTAGATCTTAATGGGTTATACCAGAGTAATGTGTGAGTGAGTTACCCTCCATACAACCAAGTGTGAATTTCATTACAACCAGCTGTAAACTAGTTAGAAGATCATGTCAAAATGACTAGAAAGAGACAAATTATTCTTTTGGTCCCAAGTGGGACAACTGAGAATTTACTGGTAGCTAAAGTGCATTTCTAGTGCAATGTTAGCAATAACGGTTACACAAATGTAGAGGGACATCAGTGCAGTAATGTCAAAGTAGTCATAGTGCAATTCAGGTTAGTTTTTGGGAGTGATTTATAAGCTGTTTTGGTGGGCCGAGTCAGTTTAGGGGAGGAAGCAAACAAATATGTTATATCCCTGAAACCAACTACAACCACTTTCTATACCCTGTTTATTTTATTCCCTGTAAACTTAATCAAATAATCACACTGGAAACAGCATAACTGGTACCAAATTCTTGTTCACCTATAGAATTTAAGAGTACACAGTGCCTGCCATTATTAAGATGACTACTGAAAAGACAAACCAGCAATATTGATTTGAATATACTATGGATTATCACATTCAGAATCAGTTAAATGTATTACCATTCAGATGCAAACTGTACATTTAAACATAACTGTCACTGGATTCCCTGGCTGCAGGTAATCTTTTTTTCCCTGTATTGACTAACTGAGAAATGATGAATTATACTATGCTTTGCACCTAGAAATTCCTTTTATCAAATGTTGATGTCAGGTTAAAGGTCATATTTCATGTTTTATTTGTTTCACCTTAAAGGAAAATTATTAACATCAAAGCAACCATGCAGTTGAAAACAAGCTGGCTGGATGAGGGATGGACAGTAACCTTGTAAAGGGCTCAATGCTGTGACACTGCAGACATTGTAGCGGGAAAAGCACCCCACCTAAGGTCATTAACCCCTGAGCTTTTATTTAATTCTACCTGACAGACACATAATACTCTCATCTTTGCAGGTGATAAAGCAAAAAAAAAAAACACAAAGCTTTGAAAAGAAAGTAGCTGGATGTGTGTATTTTACTCCACTTTTCTGGGATAATTTTCAGAACATACTGTGTCAATATTTTTTCAAGGCAGGGGAGGCACTCTTCTACTCTTCAAATGTAATTATGTAGAAATTGGTCAGTTGGTAATAGCTTTGCTCTGGTGGAAGAGACACAAACTTTATATTAAATTAAATGAAATGAAACATAACACAGAAAACATGTAACCATAGCAGTTAAATTTTGATTAATTATTATTGCTGTTTCTGCTTAATTACACAGTCGGTTCAGTGGAAAATGACTTGTAGTTAATCGTCAGTTAAATTAACAACATATATCTTGCACTGAATAATATTACAGAGAAGGTTTAAACTGCCTTTTTTAATGATATCAATCCCAGGAACAGTACTGGATGTTCGATCATCTACTACAGAGACAAATGTGCCCTGTTGGGGGAGCCCTGTTGAAAAGGCCCCAAGATTTCGGTGAGGTGCCTGGGTAAGGAAACAGTCCTGGTAGACTGGTAGTAATATGGCCAGATTACACTAGGATTCTGGAAGGTAGTAATGAGTTCCTATCACACATTGCAACTTCTTCTAAGAACGTACACATTCCTGTGTTTGTGTATTCTGGTTTAATAAATACTTCTTTTGCTATCTTTGGCAAATGTATTGCAGAGTGAAGTGGGTCAAGGTAACTATTCCAATTACATGTCTATTTGACTGGCTACAGATTTCCAGATCCAGAACAGCAAAGGTTTTTTCCAACAGGGATCACACTGACAGTCTGCATACAGCATGAGAAGATAGGGGCTTCTAGGGATTGATAGATACTGTTCATGTGAATGGCAAAACCAAGAAGTAAAAAGTACCAGAGTAGGAAAACGGTCTTGACGCATTGTGAGTAAGTCTCAGAGAGCAGAAAGTCCTCTTCTCCAGGGCTGATGATGGTGAACAGGCAATTCGACATATGCTGAGGGTATATTACTCACTTACTAATACAGACAGAGGGATGGAGGAATAAGTAATATTTCAAACCAAAAGGACACACTGAGAAATCATGTAGCATGGGGGCTGAACTGAACACCTGGCCTTTAATAGACTACTTTGGGCACAAGAGGACACGGATACTGGGATACAGTAGTGGGGGGACCTGTCTGATTGATCTAGAACCAAAAAGTCAACTTATTATTGATTTACAAAAGCAAGAATTTGTCTAACATTTCTTAAAGAGTTGGTGTAAAACCTAATATTGATATAATTTATGGGTTTGTTCTCACTATTCCTCTATCCATCTTACTAACCTGCTTATCCAGAGCAGGATCACGGGACAGCTGAAGCCTATGCCAGCATGCATCAGGAACAAATAACAGCTATACAGCGTACCTGTCTATCACTGGGTGAACACACACACCATAGCCAATTTAAGAATGCCATTTCCCCTAGCCTGCATGTTACTGTGGGAGGAAACCAGCATGGGCACAATGCCAGCATGCAGACTCCATACAGGTAGCACCCAGGATGTGAACTCTGGTCTCTTTATTGAGAAGCAGCCGCACTACCACTGTGCCATCCCTCAGTTTTCATTACCAGAATGTTTTATATTACTTCGGTCCTTTCTGGCTGCATCGTGTTATAATCAGAAAACATTGGATAGGATGCCAGCCTGTCTTAGGGCCCATTCTCACCACAACTACATTCACATGGAGCTAGTTTAACACTGTCAATTGACCTAATACATTTGTTGTTTTATCATGAGAAGAAAATGTCTTAGTAATCAGTGCTGATACAGTGCTGTATGTGTAAATATTTTGTTTGAAGAAGATCATATAACCATTCTTAACAGGAATTTTTAATAGTCCAGGTTAGTATTATCTGTGAAGGGAAATCTTGCAAAATAACTTTTCCTGACACCATCAGTAAAATGAAGTCATTTTTGTTTTGTAACAACAAGGACATACTCTAACTTCTGCTAAAACTGATAAAGCTTATGATTTAAAGTAGTTATACATCCCTGGTGTACACAATTTCTCAGTGACACATCAATCTTGAGATGAATTTGAATTGCTTTTGATTTCAGTTTGGATGTGTTAGTGGAATCTTAAGGGTAGAGGGGCCATAATAGTTGCACAATTATGGATTCCCTCCAATTAGCAAGATATGTGTGTTTAATAAAGAAAAGTTTGCAATAGTTTGTCACCCAGATGTTGAGGTCTTTGACAGTCACTTGCTTTCATTTTTGTGTGTATTGTGTATTGTGTAGTCTGAGCAGAACATTCCATGATTTATATTCAGCACTTTTTATTGTATATGCCTTCCACATAAAACTGTGTTCTGAGATTTTTCAGGCAAGGAGGACAGAAGTTACAAGGTGAGGCTGTTATACTCATGAATAGTTTTGGAGATTGACGCATTGCAGGTTGATTAGCACATGCAAGTGTACTGCCAGAGAACTGAGCCTTGAGTACATTTTACAATAGACCAGGAGATGAAACACGAATAGAAGCCAGAAAATAGTCATAGCGAGAAAAATGCCTTTAAATCTGTCATCAAAACTATAACACTATACAGGTTATCATAGTCAAGATTGTGGGTTCGCTTCCCAGTTCCTCCCTGTGTGGATAGCGCTTTGAGTACTGAGAAAAGTGCTATATGAATGTAATGAATTATTATTAATATTATTATTAAAAAGGATAATTAGAACTAGAATACTGAAAAACACACACAGAAAAGATATTCTGCATTTATTACAATATTACAATATTGAACTCTTCCTACTGCATTGGGATATAAATTGTGTCAGTGACATCACACTATGCGTTTTCTGGGAATGTGGTAACTTAGAGACTCACACTGACAAAAGGACTCTGAAAGTGCTGGAACACATAACCAAAACAAGATGGTATAGCAGTACATAAAGATATAATAATTTAAAAATGCACTCCTTTCCAGAAGTGAGAATTCCCATAAAGCACCCATCCAGATGATATTCAAAACACCTAACACAACCCAAAAGATAATTAATTTTAACCGTGCAAATTTATAACAGCAAGCAATAATTTCACTGTACTCTCTGCAAATAATAATCACACTATAAACCAGTAATTGTCTTGAAGGGATAGGGGAAAACATGTTGTAGACTTTCTTTCATCAGATTATAGTACTAGGGTGTTGTACCGTGTTAGCCATTATGAATGTAGTGAAAAGTCAAGCAAAATGACAGCTTTTATTGGCTAACTAAAAAGATTACCATATGCAAGCTTTCGAGGCAACTCAGGCCCCTTCTTCAGGCAAGATGTAATGTACCTTCAGCAGATTAGAAATAGGTAAGTTAGAATTTAGTAGACATATTAGGCACTGGAAGAATTTCTGTGACCATTTATAAAAAAAATTTAATAATCAAGCATTTAGCCATAAACATCTAAGTAGTGCTACACTGTGTTGTTTTAAGGTAAACAATTTACCCTGAATTGTCTATATTTCTTTCTTCAATGCTGTGTCTTGTTGGTCCTTCAGCAAGTAACATGGACAGTAAGTGGTATGTGGTCTTCATCCTCTGTTCAAATGTCAGAAGTAGTGCATGTCAACATCTGTTCGATCATTTCAAATCATAATTATCCTCTGGTGGCTACCAGCTGAACAGCACAATTATTATGCCCATAACCAAATCAGAAAGCCAGGTATTGCCCTAGTCAATCCTTGGTGGTATTTAAGGCTGGTGCAAAGGTACAGCCTGCTGGGAGGTCACAATTTGAGATAAAGATGGATTTTGGGTTAAGGAGATCTTGATTTATAGCATCCCACAAAAATGAATGAGCATATAATAGTTTTTCTTTTCAACGGAATTGAAGATAATTTTTCAACCAATGACTTATTTTTTTTTATGTACAAATGAAACAAACTTGTTTGTAATGTATACATAGCAGCCATCACTAATACTGCGTTATAACACACTACAGTGGATAACAGTCACAATTTTCTTTCTTTTTTTAAAACATTTTATTGATTTTATCATTATCACACAACATTCCTTACAAGTAGATCAATATTTACAAAAATAGGATTGAAAACAAATCAACCCCCACCTCTAACAGTCACCATTTTCAACACATCCATCCATCCATCCATTTTCCAACCCGCTGAATCCGAACACAGGGTCACAGGGGTCTGCTGGAGCTAATCCCAGCCAACACAGGGCACAAGGCAGGAACCAATCCTGGGCAGGGTGCCAACCCACCGCAGGACACACACAAACACACCCACACACCAAGCACACACTAGGGCCAATTTAGAATCGCCAATCCACCTAACCTGCATGTCTTTGGACTGTGAGAGGAAACCGGAGCACCCGGAGGAAACCCACGCAGACACAGGGAGAACATGCAGACTCCACGCAGGGAGGACCCGGGAAGCGAACCCAGGTCCCCAGGTCTCCCAACTGTTAGGCAGCAGCGCTACCCACTGCGCCACCGTGCCGCCCATTTTCAACACATGTGTCTTGCAATTTCCAGATAGTGGTAGACTTCACATCACAAATATGTGTTTTATGATTTAAAGTCTGTAGTACTAGGGTGTAAAGGTGTCATTTTGCTTGGCTTTTCTCATGATTTAAAGTCGAATAATATTGCTTTACTGTTAGGTTGGTTCTAGAAAAAAGTGAGCAGGGAGCATTGGATTTTTATGGGCGTAGGAGAGAATTCATGATTACAATACAAATAAAATCCACAGTATTTTTGATTCACAACAAATATGACTGAGCATTCATAAGAAACAATCTAAAATAAACAGATTAGTACTTTTGCTCAACAAGAAGTGTTAAGCAGATGTTCTATCAACCACCCATGCATAAGGTCGCAAACATCAGTGCAAAGGCTCACACATACAGAAAACCAAACACATTATATTTAATATACTATTAAATAAAAGAAAATTCTATAAAATAATAAATAAATGTAGGCATAAAAATGCAAGCTAGATGCTGAGTTAATCCATAGAGTGCAATGTGGATAGAAGAATTGTAAGAAGATTTCAAGAGTATTATGTAATTGAAGAATTAAGGTGAAGGTTAAAGGTAAGGTTTTTAAGACATAGAGCTGAGATAGGAGAAAGTGGATATGTAAGAAATGAGAATGTTGAGATGGATGTGTGGAGTTACAAAAAAGGATATAATAAGAAATGAGACAATTGAAGGTACAACAGAAGTGCGGAAGATATGTAAGAAATTGCAGGATAGTAGGCTGAAGTGGCAAAGACATGTGAGGAGGAGAGACAATGAATATTAGAACATTAGAATATTAGAACAATCTCGACAAGAACAGGCCATTCAGCCTAACAAAGCTCGCCAGTCCAATCCACTTAATTCTTCTAAAAAACATCAAGTCAAGTTTTGAAAGTCCTTAAAATCATACTGTCTCCCACACTACTTGGCAGCTTATTCCAAGTGTCTATCGTTCTTTGTGTAAAGAAAATCTTCCTAATGTTTGTGCGAAATTTACCCTTAACAGGTTTCCAGCTGTGTTCCCGTGTTCTTGATAAACTCGTTTTAAAATAATAGTCTTGATTCACTGGACTAATTCTCTTCATAATTTTAAACACTTCACTCATGTCTTCATTTAATCTTCTTTTGCTTAAACTGAAAAGGCTCAGCTCTTTAAATCTTTCTTCATGATTCATTCCCTGTAACCCTGGAATCAGCTTGGTCGCTCTTCTCAGGGCTTTTTCTAGCACTGCTATGTGATTTTTGTGGCCTGGAGACCAAAACTGCACAATGTACACCAGATGAAGCCTCACCAGTGTGTTATAAAACTTTAGCAGAACCTCTTTGGAGTTGTTATTTGCACATCTTGCTATATATTGTAACCTAACACTCTGTTAGCCTTAATGGTTTCTGAACACTGCCTGGAAGTTGATAGCATAGAGTCCACTACGACTCCTAAATTGTCCTCATAAAGTGAACTTTCGATGGTCAGACCTCCCATTGTGTATTCAAACCTAACATTTTTACTTCCAACATGTAATCCTTTACATTTACTGACATTTAATTTCATTTGGCACAAATCGGCCCAGGCCTGTAGCTGTCCAGGTCCTTGTGTAATGATTCAACTAATTACAAATTATCTGCTAATCCACCTATTTTGGTATCATCTGAAAACTTAACTTATGTGGACAAAAGAGTGATGGGAATGGAAGTAACATGTGAAGAGAAAGCAACTGAGGCCAAAGCAGAGGTGGATGGATAAAGTAAAAGAAGATCTGAAGGAAAAGGGCTGGACTGGCAAGGTGGTGCAGGACAGAACTGTTTGGAGAAGGCTGATCAAGCACATCGACTCTACATAGAAGTGGTAAAAGAAGATGAAGAAGAAGGCAAAAAAATTCAACAATGGCTCATCTGTGGCTTAGCCTACTACCACTTCCAACTAACAAGGTGACTAAAAATAATGCAATGACTACGTAATATCAAGCTAGCAAAATATTTCAACTGTAGATAATGTGAAACGGTGTCAAAACAGATGTGTGATGTTGCTGGGTTAAAACATACATGCAGATGTTAAACCATAGAACTTGGCCATCCACCCCAATGCACAGGCCCCCAATGGCACCATCAATATTAATACTATCTATCTATCTATCTATCTATCTATCTATCTATCTATCTATCTATCTATCTATCTATCTATCTATCTATCTATCTATCTATCTATCTATCTATCTATCTATCTATCTATCTATCTATCTATCTATGGACATTTTTCAGTGCAATTTTCAACTTATATATAAAGTCAGGTTACAGTTATCTTCTGGAATGGAACTTACTTGTAACCCAAGGCCTTCCTGCACAGAGATTTATGAGAAAGAGTTTAGGATGTGAGTAGGAAAGTGTTGCTGGTGCACATAGCACCCTGTAAAGACAGTTTTTTTTTCTTTCTTTATTCTTTATTGTCATTATGCATACACATAATGAAATTTTTGTTGGTAGACTCGGCTTCAAGGCAGAATACTTAAAATACACAATACACTATAAATAATAAAATAAACATAATAAGTATAAAAGACAGCAGCAATAAAACATCATTAAGTCCAGACTTTTCCTGAGGTAGTATGCCTGCAGAGACCAGTGATCTGTGTGCGTGGGTCTGCAGGGGAGGAATATGAGTGTGTGTGTTTGATTACGAGGGAAAGTGCGTGTGCATGTCTACAGGGGGGCAGGTTAGAGGCAGATGTATGTGTGTGCATCAGCAGGGGCAGAAGGACTTCACAGCTTTTGGGAAAAAGCTGTCTTTCAGTCTTCTGGTACGTGTTTTTATGTTTCTGTACCGCTTTCCCGAAGGCAGTGGTACAAATAGTCCTTTTCCCCGATGGGTGTGATCCGAAGCTATACTTTTGGCCCTCTTCTGCATCCTTCCAGCATATACAGAGTCCAGGTCTAGGAGAGGACTTCCCACGATCCCCTGTGCTGTTCTCGCCACCCGTGCCAAGTCTTTCCTGTCCTGTGCTGTGCAGCTGCCATACCACACTGTTATACTGTGACAGAGAATGCTTTCTATAGCGGATCTGTAGAAGTTTGTGAGCAGCCGAGAGGAGAATCCAGCACGTCTCATCTTCCTGAGGAAGAAGAGTCTTTGTTGGGCCTTCTTTACCAGGTGAGATGTGTTCAAAGACCAGGTCAGATCCGATGTGATGTGGATACCCAAGAACTTGATATTGTCCACACCCATTACAGCCTCCTCATGTATGAATATAGGAGCATGTTCTGTTCTTCTGGACCTCCTATACTCAAGATGAGGTTGTTGGCTGAGCACCGTAGTGCTAGGTGTTGTATCTCCTCTCTGTAGTGAGTCTCATCATTGTCTGATATGAGACCCACTACGGTTGTATCATCCGCAAACTTCACAACCATATTTGTGGCATGGATAGCAGAGCAATCGTGCGTAAATAATGTGAAGAGTGCTGGGCTAAGCACTGTTCAAAACCAGTGTGGCTGATGTACAATCTCCAATTCTAACCACCTGGGGCCTGTTGGTGAGAAAGTCCCTGATCCAGAGACACAATGATGTGGACAGACCCAGATTATGAAGCTTTTGTACCAGCTTGTCTGGGATTACAGTGTTAAACGCTGAACTAAAAACGACAAATAACACCCTAACATAAGTGTTAGGGCACTGCAGATGAGTCAGGGCTGTGTGAAGTACTATTGAGACGGCATCCTCTGTAGATCTGTTCCTCCTGTAGGCGAAATGATGGTTGTCAAATCCAGCAGGGATGGCATCCTTGATGTACTTTAGGAGGATTCTCTCAAAGCACTTCATTCTTACTGGGGTCAGAGCCACAGGGCGGTAATCATTAAGGCAGGTGACCACTGATTTTTTTAGGTGCTGGCACAATAGTGGAGGATTTAAGGCAGACAGGGACCATTGCAAGTTGTAAAGAAAGGTTGAAAATGTCCAGAAAGACTCCTGTCAATTGATCAGCACATATTTTCATTGTCTTACCCGACACCTTATCCGGTCTTGCAGCTCTGTTGATGTTGATCCTCCTCAGGGTGGACCTCGCTTGGTGTAGTTGCAGGACTAGAGGACTATCCATCCTGATAGTCAGGGACCATGACCTGCATAGATAAGCCATTTGGATGAGCTAAGTTTTGTTTTCCTTTTTCTAACTGCCAGTTTAAGTTTTATGCTAGTTAATCAAAAGAGGGTAGATGAATAAATTAAATTTTTAATTAAAAATAAAAGCTAAAGTGAAGAGAAACCTGGGGGTTGTCAGAAGAAGCTTTCACATGGCATAAATGACCTCAAACATTTAAAAGCCACTTCATGCCAGTAGACTATAGAGCTTGATGTCAGGATGCTCAACAGCCTGGCAGCCAGTGTGGCCTCAATAAATGGTGCAGCAATTTTTTGCAGGAAGCAGAAGGTGAGTTTTAGCGCTGATTTTGGACCGTGAGCAAATGGGTGAGCCTTCTCAGGAGACAAGTTAGGAGGATGCAATTTTATGTTTTCTGTCCTGTCTTATTTACCACCTTGTATTCTCCCTTTAATCTTCCCTCTTCTGTGTGTTTGTAATTGTGTTTTTATGGTACTTCTTGTTCTGGATCAGGGTGGCACACAGAAGTAGTATTTATAATAGCAGTGTATAATCTGCTTTGTTATGTGTGTCTGTGTGCATCACATCTGACTGTGTGTTACCATCCCTTATGAGTGTTTTATTATTTCAAACAGCAAAAATTTAAGGACTGTAATAAAGATGTTAAAAGGAAAGCTTCAAAGCAGATGCCAAAAGAATACATAATTGTACATGAGGACTAGTGAAAGCAGGATATTAAAAGATTAAGTTTGCTATTCCTTCTCTACTTTTCACAGAAGCAATTTTGTACACTTTTTTTGTAAAATGGCTTTATTGTGCAGTAAGGACTACATGTTACTTGAGAAAGGCTTACCAGTAACGGGACAAAGCAAGGCTAACAATAGTTCATAAGAATTGTACACAAAACAACAGACAGTTCCATCTGGTTATCTGTCTGCACATTACCCTTAATATATATACTGTACACATTTTGGATGTTGAACCAATCAGATGGGTGCAGATGGTGGTTTGAGCCCATCAACTTGTAAGTTTAAAATTCATATAATGAGAGAAATGCACCAGCTAAGCACTACAAAAGGAAAAAAAAAAGAATTGTTTTCAAAATGCTGAAAGAAACAGAGAGCCTTACAGACAGACAACCAAAAAATTTACTGCTTTGCGTCAGGGGCACAACTAGACACTCATCAAAGTTACCTTTGTCAATTACAAACCCAAGAAATTAATATTTTAATTTAGGTTGTTTTTGCCTATCATTTTTGTTGCATAATTTGCTAATTTGGTATATAAAACTACAAAGGCTAAAATAATAACAACTGCTAACTTTAAGGTCAAGCAGAGCAAACTCTGTGTCTCATCCATCAGTTTAAATGAAATTAAATGAAACATACTCCAAATTACATTCGAAGTTCTAAACAGAAAAAAAAAAATTGGATCGATTTTTACTGAAGGTTCAGCCTTTATGCTGATTTTAAAGTTTATTTCTGAAAGGGAAGTCCCTAAAGTATTACACTGTAATAAATCTTGTAAAAGAGCTCTATTTCTTACTCATTTCTGGAAAGGAAAATGTTTCATCCTCTTCCAGGATAACTATCTCTGGAAACCACACTGACAGTTCAGAACCGATTTTTTAAAGGTTATTATTACCAAGAACATAGAAAATAGTTTGTTTTTTTTCCCCTTTCTTTCCCTTAGCTCTAATGCAGCTTTTATAAAGTTACTTTTTTGTTTTTTTCCTCTTTTCGTCCTTGGCGCCGCATTTATTTCAGATAATCTTTACAAAGGGATCACCTGTCTATGGAGACTGGTTTTTGAATGATCCCTTAAAAATCATTATCAGCAGGTCTGGACCCATGTTGTCAAAGAAAAGAGTGCCTGCCATTCAGAAAAGAGTAACTGTTGCGACACTAAATTAAAGAACGCTGATGCAGGCATTTGTTTATCTTGATCGGGGCTCTTTTTATCTTTACTGTTAATTATAGCTTTTTTTCTCCTTGCGTCACAAATGCTTACAATTACCCACCGTCTGAAAGAAAGGTTTTGGTATGCTGCACTGACCACCTATGATATTAGAAGCTGGACTTTCATTAACCTTTAAGCTGAGTTTCAGTTTGAAGTATATAATTAGCACCAAAGTGCACAATAATCAGCAACTCCGTTGGCTATCATCAGTATTAGATTGACCATGTAGAAAAAAAATGTTTATTTGGATTCTGCATTTCGTGAGTTGAACATATAAATACAATATTTATATGCATGATATTGTTATGTTGATATTGTCTCCTATGATTTTGGAATCCACTTTTTGCATTACTTAAGACAAAGCATTTCTGGGATAGACTGTATGGGGCAATGTTTTCAAATAGCCTTTGACCTTATGTAGATGTATAAGCATATGCAATATATAATGGAGCAACTAATGTGAATATTCCAACCTGATGAAATTTCTTTTGGTGTAGGTCCAAATAATTCTGATACATGAGAAACACTTGAGATCAATCTGAGACTAAGAATACAAGTGATATGATTTAGGTCAAAGGTTCTCAGACTGGGGATCCCAGGGCTCCGCAACATATTCAGCAGACCAGCCAAAATTTTAGAACAACAAACATTTTGTAAAAACATCAGGAGAACAGATATTTTGTAGGTTGAAGAATTTTTGGCTAAGCACAAACTTAGCTGCAAAAATGTGTTAGTGTCGATGGTGCAGCAGCCATGACTAGTTGGAAGTGCAGTATAGCTGTGAAAGTTCAAAAGGAAAACTTAAACATTAAATCTGCTCATTGCATGTTCTTCAAAGCCATTGTGTCAGATTTAAATTTTGTGCCATTAATTATGTGAATTGCTATCATATTTTTTGCCAAGTTATGCTTAGAGATAAGGGCTGAACATGATAATTTGTTGCTTCACATAGGCATATGATGGCTATTCACAAAACGAGGTATTTGACTGAGGTATGGAGATTCATAATGAGCTGTATACATTTCTACAAGAGAAGAGATCAGAGCTGGTGACACATTTTTCAGACCAAGAGTTCCTCGCCAGTCCTGCTTCCTTGAGAGGTATCTTTAGTATGTTGAATGGCCTGAATCTGTTCAGAGTGAAGGTCCTGCAGTTGGTGAAGTGAGTGGCAAGATCAACACACTTATGATGAAAACCACACTGTGAAGATCAAGGCTGGAATCTGGGATTATATAATAACATAAGTAAGACCATTCAATCCATCAAGAATGTTTGTTTAGCTAATAGTTAAGCTGTTCCAACATTTCATCCAGATACTTCTTAAAGGTTGTGAAGGTTTCAACTTCAACTACATGTCTTGGTAGTTTGTTCAGATTCTCACAACTCTTTGTGCAAAAAAGTGCTTTCTGGTTTCAGTCGTAAATACACTTCCACTTAATTTCCAAAATCACAGATAAGTTTCCCATATCAGCACAGTTTTTGGACACAGAATTGCAGCTGAATTTGGAAGCCAACAAATGTGTTGCTCAACTTACAGCATTGCATAATTATTTCAACATGTTACTTTGAGAACATCAACATGGGAGAAGTCCATGATCCTACTGTAATGAGCACTTACTTGCAAGTTTACCAATAAACTGGACACTGAAAATCCAATTTATTGAGCAAGAGTTACGGGATTTCTGGCCAGTTATTACAACATGGTGTTCAGAACTCTCCAAAATGGCCTGCAAATTTTGTAGCCATATCTTTGTGAGGCAGCATTCTTTTCCAAGACAAAACAAGACAAAATCTTATGCAAGAATGAAAACTGAAAATGGCGTGAGAATTTTCCATCCATTTATCATACCCAGAATCAGATATCTTTCTGTGTCACCTAGGCTTATTCTTCCCAGTAAAATGTATGTTCCAAATTTGCAGAATTCATTGTTATGTGTTTTATAGTTCTGGTGATACTAAGAGCCGAGGTAATTCAGCATGTTTCATTTAAAAGGCATCCATGAAAAAATATTTCTAAAAGGAAGTCTGTGACTCCAGGATGTTTGAAAAGCCCTGATTTAAAGGGTTTGAATATTTGTTGAATTTGTAACTTTTATTTATTTTTTCTCATTATTTTTATAGTGTTATCACACCACAATTTTGTGTAGCACAGAGTCTGCTGGTTTATGTATTTTTAGACAGCTATGGCTATATTGTCTTTAACAATAAAGCACTGGAGCTAGTGCACGACTACAGGCCATTATATTGTAGGGCGGAGTGGTGGCTCTGAGGCTAAGGATCTATGCTGTTATACAGAAGGGTGCCGGTTTGAATCCCCGTCAATGCCAAAAAGAAATCCTACTCTGCTGGGCCCTTGAGCAAGGTCCTTAACCTTCAATTGCTCCAGGGGTGCTGTACAATGGCTGACCCTGCGCTCTGACCCCAAGGGGTATGCGAAAACTAACAAATTCCTAATACAAGAAATTGTATAAGGTGAAAAAAAAAAGTTTAGGATGGTGACATACTATTTTCAGCGTTCCGTTTTTAAGATGTGTTATAAAACACCCAATATTATTATTTATTAATTCAAATTTTAGGAAGTTAGAACTTTGTCTGTTTTCTTTTGACTTAAGCATTTTTGGTCTATTTACTTGCTATTTTGTGCTCTTCTTCCTAACACCCCTACTGTTGTTGCTTTGCCTTATAATTTTTGACCTCATCTCTTGGGGGCCTCATTTATAAAGCTTGCATATGCACAAAAAGAGTCTGAAAATGTGTGTACACAACTTCCTACACAAACATCAGGATTTATAAAAGAAAACTTGATGGGGGACAGTGCTTATATTCATGGCCACTGTGACCCATGTGTACAGTAATCCCTCGCTATATCGCGCTTCGCCTTTCGCGGCTTCACTCCATCGCGGATTTTATATGTAAGCATATTTAAATATATATCGCGGATTTTTCGCTACTTCGTGGGTTTCTGAGTACAATAGGTCTTTTAATTTCTGGTACATGCTTCCTCAGTTGGTTTGCCCAGTTGATTATAAGGGACGCTATTGGCAGATGGCTGAGAAGCTACCCAACTTACTTTTCTTTCTCTCTCTCTTGCGCTGACTATCTGTGATCCTGACATAGGGGGTGTGAGCAGGGGGGCTGTTAGCAGACCTAGATGATATGGACGCTCATCTAAAAATGCTGAAAGATTATCTTCATGTTGCTCCCTTCTGTGCAGCTTTTAAGTATACTGCACGGTGCTTCGCATACTTAAAAGCTCAAAGGGCACGTATTGATTTTTTTATCTGTCTCTCTCTGCTCCTGACGGAGGGGGTGTGAGCTGCCACCTTCAACAGCTTTGTGCCGCGGTGCTTCGCATACTTACAAGCCAAACAGCCCTATTGAATTGTTTGCTCCTTTGAAGAGGAAGATATGTTTGCATTCTTTTAATTGTGAGACAGAACTGTCATCTCTGTCTTGTCATGGAGCACAGTTTAAACTTTTGAAAAAGAGACAAATGTTTGTTTGCAGTGTTTGAATAACATTCCTGTCTCTCTACAACCTCCTGTGTTTCTGCGCAAATCTGTGACCCAAGCATGACAATCTAAAAATAACCATATAAACATATGGTTTCTACTTTCTTATTTCGCGGGTGGCTCTGGAACGCAACCCCTGCGATGGAGGAGGGATTACTGTATGCAACATTTCAGAGAAACTTGGAAATGATGACACCCTTGATCAAGTAGGGAAATACAGCCAAACCTGCTAAATGATAACTTCTATGCAGCATTATAATATTATAATATAATCTTATATATAAACATCTATGCGTGGAAGTGTGTGTTTCTGTCTGTCCGGCCCGGAATTGCGATGCGGCCCAGAAGTGCAAGGTTACAGCATGAAGCTCAAAGAGCCGACAAAGCGGCCCCAAGTTAACAAGTCGGAAGAAAAAAGACGTACAAGGCTACAGCTTGATGCTGAAAGAAAATGACTCCATCACCAAAGTGAAATCGCCAAGGAAAGACAAACGAGAGAGAAACTCACTTACAGTAGCTCCTGATAGACAAGGGGGGCAAGCACATCCACAAAACAAAATCTGCAGACTCTGCATTTAATTTCTGACGATTTCAATGGTTTCTAGGATCCCAGGCTTTTTACAGCATGGGATTACACAGCTATTGCTAGAAACCATGGAGTATGGCACTTCAATCAATCAATTGCATTGGTTGTGCATTAGCAGCTAAGTGAGGTTCTTTTTTTCTTGGTGGTTTCGTTTTGCTGACGTGCTCGCCTCAGTTATCTACCAGTGGCTAAGCAAGGTTCTCTCTCCTCGTAGGTTTCTTTTTGCCGATGTGCTCGCCTCAGTTGTCTATCAGTGGCTAAGCGAGTTTCTCTCTTTTCTTGACGGTTTCACTTTGGCGGCAGAGTCACTTTCTTTGAGCTTCATGCTGTAGCCTCGCACTTCCAGGCCACCTTGCACTTCCGGGCCAGACAGACAGAGACACACACTTCCACGTGCAGACGTTTATATATAAAATAACAGATTGGTGATATTAATTTTTGTATAACAATTCATATTACCAAGCCATTATTATAATGTATGTTAACATGACAAATATACGAAACCCCAAAACTTATGAATATGATGTACAGACTGTTTCTCAGTTACTTTTTAAGAGGGCCAATGCTGCACATTTGCACTGAAAAACTTTTTTGTTTTTTTGTTAGTTTATATTAAGTACTTGTCACTTCTCAGGAAACTGGCTTACAGGTCAGGACTATCTCAGCCAAGCTTCAGTCTATCCTATCCGCTGTGCTGGAAACCATTAACTGACCGGCAAGGCACTACATTAAATTTTCGTGTACCTAGAACATAAAATATTTCTGCAAACATAAAGAGGCAATTTGCAGTAAGGGCATCTAGTGAGGATGAAGCTGCTTTTTCTTTTTAAACTGCAAACTTTTGCATTCCATTAACGCACAACATATATGTGATGCCAAGATGAGACTAACAAACATTATGTCTCTGCAGCCTCAGCCAGCCTGGGATTCATTTATTTTGAGGCAAACTAGATTTGGCAGACCTGATGGTACTGTACATTGTGGCTGACTTCTTGGTTAGGTAACTGACTGAACCCTCAGTGTTTCAAATGTCTTGTACAAGTCATTGTATCAGTAATTGTGTCATTACATGTGCCAGGTATTAGCGGCTACCCACTCAGAAGCTGGCATTTAATGACTTTCCCAGACCCCCAGAAAACAGAAAAGAGGTGCTATAATGCTGAGCATTAAGGCTGGTTAGCATTGAGGTGCCTTCACAAATATACATTTACAAGGTGATTGTGGTTTATAAAGATTAAGTTGATTAAACAGAAAGTCAGTTAACTTTATATTTTTTTCAGAGTTGTAATGTTTCACCATTGGCCTATCATATTCCTTTTGTCATTAGTAGGTATGCTAATGCTTTAAAAGAAAATATACTTCTGCTCACCTTAATATATTCTATGCCATTCTTACATATCTGCCAGCATGTTTTATAAGCATTGATGATTCAAAAGAAATTAGCTTTTTGTTGGACTCCATGCTTATTCCTAATCCTATCCACCATGAGGTATTGTTTACCATGGTTAAGACTATTTTAAAATACTATAATAAAATGTGAGAATCTTTGGCTTGGGAGATGAGCTTAAGGTTGCCTAATCAAGTGTTATCATGGTGAATCCATTTAAGAGTTGTACGGTTTGTGGAAGGTGACACTTAGAATACAATGACACCAGAGACCTACCTACCTTAATGGTCCCAGTTTACGTCAGTGTGGTTATATGTGTAAATGTACCTTGTAAAGGTCTGGCATCCTGCCTGGAGTTGTCTTCTACTTTGTACTCGGTGCTACTGGGAGAGACTCAAGACCACAACCCCCCCATGATCTAAAACTTGATTTGAAAATAATATTAAATGTGAATTTATAAAGGTACACAATGTATATCTCCAAAGTTTTCTGCCTTACTGTCTGTCAGAACTCTATGAATCAGCAGTATATTTGATCACTGTTTTTAAATGATCAACACAGTGTTGCAGTGATCGTCACTGCCACCTCACAAATTTTGGTTGAGTTGGCATATACTTCCTTTGTCTCCATGGGGATTTCTCCCACTATTCCAAAGACAATTTCTGGCAAAAACTGGCCCATTGTCAGTGTATTAGTGTATGCAGAAGTGAGCCCAGTGATAGACAAGTGCCACTGTCACCATAGTTCCTGGATTCTAATGACCATTAGTTAAACGCAGTGGATTTGGGAATATTGCGTTATGTTTAGACAGCAGTTGTGAACTGTGTAATGTTATCACTCAAGAGTCAGTATTGAATTTTTATGCTCCTTGCTTCACATCAAGTTTCTCTTCAGATTTTCTGTTTTACTTCACAATTCATGTAGTTCTATTAAATAAAATGAAGTTTAAGAGTTTAAGATTATTATTTTCAACATATAATTGCTTATTGATGCACTGCTTGAAACAGTTTAATGTCACATTTACTAATTCCATATTTCACATGTTTATGAACAATGCACTGCTATTCTGCAGTGAACACCTACGCACCAAATATTACACAGAAGTCCCTTACATAAACTGAAAGGTTAACTTATAATTTTTCCCATTACGTCAAATAATTGTTACAAACAGAAACCCAAAACCGGGTTCAAAGGCTTGGCCACTTGCCCACCAACAGATGACAAACCTTCAATCCTTTTTCCTCACCTCCTCCACAGTCATTAATTTGTTTCTCAAGTAACGCCTTATTTTGACACATGTGCTCTTTGACCACCATCCCACAAGCAGCGTTAGAAAGTACATTTACAAATTTGAGCCCAGAAGCATTAGCAGTTTGTCATAGTAAATAGCTGTCTTGTTGGCAAAGTTTTCACAAGGATGAAAGCAGCCCTTGAGTAGAACATGATGAGGTAAAGACGAACAGGTCCTAGTAAGGTGGGTAGGGAGGAGTAGAGTAAATGAAAACACACTGGTAAGATAGGTAGTTAAGCAGGGACAACCATGAGCTGGCATACTACTTCTCTGTAGACAGAGTTCCAGAATGCATCTCCAGGGTCATCAGAATGAGAGGCATGTCAAGGCAGCTACTGGGATACCTTTGGAGAAACACGAGACCACCAGGGCCAGCAAAGACTCCTTAGCCCTAACATGAAGTACATTGTTGGCTACAGTTGAAAGCTAGACTACCAACAAATGCCATGAGTGATGGGATTTTCAAGTAAGAGTGAGACCAAGGAGGAATTTAATGGGCTCTTTAAAACTGGTCTGAGCCACTAGGTGGCAGTAAAGATATTCTTTGTAGTACAAGTGGAATTCTTCTTTTAAAATCAGAGAGCAAAGAATTTGGAAGCTGTCTTTAAGGGCCAGCAGGGCTCAATGATATAATTTCCACAAGGACTATTGGATGCAACTTTAAGATAATAGCACTAATGCTTTGTAGGAGACCACTGAATCAGAAAGACAGCCTGGGATGTGAGTTAAAGGCTGCTACATGTCAATTAATCATTGAGTATAGAGTTGGCAGATGAGCTTGGCAAAGTGTCACTGCTAGGGAGGAAAAAATGAGAGATGTATGATCAGAATGGGATTCTTGTAAAACACGGTGAATGTTGAAAGATCTGGATACCAACACTCATGGCCCTTTAGTCAGATCCAGTGGGTGCCATGATTTTTTTTTCTTCCTTTTATGCATTTTCTTCCACCTTCAGCCATGTCACCTTTGTGTTGTTGGTGCATAACTCTGAATATGAGAATCTCTTCTGTTACAGTGTAATTACAAATAACATAGGGTTATCAAGTTCAGCATAATGTTTCTTGAATGGTGTAGATTAAACCACAAGCACCTAAACATCCCTAAGGTAAAGGACATAATCATAGACTTTAGGAGGGTGAGGCCCACTCTGCTCTAGGTTCTCATTGATGGTGAAGATGTGTAGGTGGTGAAGACATCCAAAACTTCAGAGTGCAGGCTTAAGAGGAGTATCAACACAGAGGCTGTATACAGTATAAGAAGGGTCAGAGTTGCCTCTATTTCCAGAGATATGATATCTATCTATCTATCTATCTATCTATCTATCTATCTATCTATCTATCTATCTATCTATCTATCTATCTATCTATCTATCTAAACAGGTCACAATTTCTAATTTATTTTATCTAATTTCAATGACAGTGAATTTCAGATAATTACTCATAAGGAAAACTCAATGAACAATTCATATAAAAATATTGCTCACTTTATAGCTTCAGCAACTGATATTATATTATTTTAATGCTGTTCTGTATGACATTTTCCCAAATGAGTTGCTCTAACTGTATGACAAAATGTCATACTATTTCATACTATTTTCTTATTAAGCATAAAGTGTACTGTGCACTTGATTTCTTTTAGTATCTTCTCCCAGTTATTAGTCTTTCCAGCCTCAATCTTACTCAGGAAATATTCTGTACATTCATTCTCTAACTGGATTCCTCCAATTCAAGGCCATGGTGGCCTGTAGTTTATCCTGGCAGCTTCGAACACAACGCAGAAACCAACATCTGTCCAGAGCACCAGTCAGTCACAGGGCACACTCTCAGACATTCACTCTTACTGAACCATTTTAGAAATTCTAATGAATGTACATATCTTTGGGATTTGAGAGGAAAACTGTAATATCCACAGATATGCCAAATGAGCAAGAGGAAAACAAAAAGTGACCAAACTGGGTTTTAAGCCCAGCTTACAGAAGCCAAGAGGAAGCAGCAGTAACCATTGCACCACCTTCATTTTACCTACTTTATATGAATATTTTTCCACAAATATGGAAAAATTATTGAATATTAAACTATTTTTACAATTTTTAATCTCATACAAAAACACATGACCAGACCAAAACCATATTAAGCACATACTGCAGTCTTTGTATGAATTATAGCCAGTGCTCAATATAGATGCTGACTTTTGAATCCATTTCAAATGCATGCAAAAAGTACATTTTAAAATGAAGTTTATAAGTTAGTCACTTGCTGAAGGCAAGTTGTTTTCTTTAAAAATAATAATTAAAAAAACCAAAACAGTGAATGCTTATCGCCCACTTTACTTCCATCCCTTATGTCACTATCTGCTTCTATTTTGCTTTGGTCCTTGTTATCCTAGGATTCCTTGTAAGTAGTCCACATACCAGCATAGGAGGCAGTGAACTAAGAGATTATTATTCTCCCAGTCAAGTGAGGAGTGATGTGCCATTATGAGTGTAGTTCCATTATGTACCTGATTTAATCATGTCACTACAAAAAGACCAAAAATGTTCATTAGAGGAGTTCCATAGTAAATGGCACCATTCATTCTAAGATTAAGAAGTAATCTGTAAGAATCTTCAACTAAAAATATTTTTCTTTTGTGGTAACACTTTAAAAATGTCAGTTGTACACTGTAAAAGCTGAATAAATAGATGCATCTGAGATGTGGAGAACGTTTTCAAAATTGTCTTTAGTTTAAGGGAAGGGAGCACAAAAACCAAGAGAAACAAACCAGCTCCACCATTACATCCTTCCTTATTATGTATTTTTTTCTGTTTTATTCATTGGGTTGATGTTTCCACAATAATTACTTGTTTTAGTTCCTTCTGACCACCAGTATTCCGTCTTCTGCTCCTCTTCTAGTCTTTTAGAATTCATGCTCCATACCGGATAAATTATTTTGGGGAAATCAAAAGATCTATTCCTGTGTTTTCTTGATTTGTTCCATCAGCAGCACTGGATCTGTTTGTCTTTTTAGAAAAAAAATTGCAGTCTAAGAAATACCAGCAATCCTCAACCCCAGGTGTCTCTTAAAGGGCCAGTCAACCTCCCCACATTTGTCTGTCCATGTGTTAGTTAACAGGTCTCCCACATGCCACCAAATGGCTTGGAAAACTCCTCACCTAGGCTCTATCCTTCATATTTATGTTTCAGGAGTTGATCTGTTAGATGGGGATGGTGGTCCTGTGTCACTTTCTAACTCTAAATCCTGTCCTTCAATAACTGTCCTGTTCTGCCTAACTCCTGTCCTACATTATGGAAAAGGTTTTACCACTGCAGTACCTACTGGTCCATCTGTCCCAATGTGTAAGTAGTGAAGCTTTAATTTGAGGACACCAGGGAAAACTAGTGAAAAGTGCATTCAGGACAGAAACCAGGAAGAATATCCATCCATCCATTGTCTAACCAGCTGAATCCAAACACAGGGTCACGGGGGTCTGCTGGAGCCAATCCCAGCCTACACAGTGCACAAGGCAGGAAACAATCCCGGGCAGGGTGCCAACCCACCGCAAGACACACACAAACACACCCACACACCAAGCACACACTAGGGCCAATTTAGAATTGCCAATCCACCTAACCTGCATGTCTTTGGACTGTGGGAGGAAACCGGAGCGCCCAGAGGAAACCCACGCAGACACGGGGAGAACATGCAAACTCCACGCAGGGAGGACCCAGGAAGCGAACCTGGGTCTCCTAACTGCGAGGCAGCAGCGCTACTACTGCGCCACTGTGCCGCCCCCAGGAAGAACATCTTCAAACAAAATTCATAAAATCTTGAGCTTGAAAAGATTTTAAAATATCTGTTAAATACTAGAGCAATTAAACCCATAGTTAACCTAACTAGCTTCATGGATTGAACGGTTTTGTCATGTTTGGCAAATGTCTTATGTTCTTGATATCCTCTGTGTGCATGATTTTATACATTTGTGATGCTTAACTGGTTCTACCTTCACACAAATTCTACATTCAAACATGTTACAGTATATGTCACTTGATGGTGTCTTTGGGTAAATATAAGTCACTCAGCATTTCTAGCATCTGCAACTGAACATTGTAATGGGCAGCACTTTGTGACCTTAGTGTCTTAGAATGTGGCATGATACTGGTGCTCGGTATGTTAGGTCCAGCACCTCCCAAATGGCTGTTGTCATGGGCCATTTCAAGGGTTTATTAACAATGGTGCAAAAAAGTAAAGTAACAGTAACGATAGGAAAATCTGTGGATAACAACAGCTTGTGGATCAAAGGAGTCAAAGGAGAATGGGTACGAATCATGTAAGCAAAAAGATGGGCTACATCCAGGAAAAGCACAACCAAATTCAACATTGGTGTGAAAATGTCACGTTAGAATGCATTGTGCATTAGGCTTTGTGTCAGATGAGATACAACAGCTGAAAACCAGGTCATGTTGTTAGCGGTAAAAAAGCATAGCATAGAAGCTCTAAAACTAGACTGTTAAGAAATGGAAAAAAAGTTTGCTTGTTTGGATGAATCCTGCTTCTCATTGCATCATGTTTATAGAAGTCATGATGTTTGGTGTCATCAATTCAGACTGGTGGTGTGTGAGGAAATGTTTTTTTTTTTTTTTTTGCATACTTCAAGTCCCCTTGGCACTCTTCAGGGAAGCTAATACTGACTTAAGAACATATGAAAGGCACAACATATCTGTATATCATTGCTGACCAAGTTCATCCCATCATGGCTACAATTTATTCACACTTGGGTAGACATAATCAAAACAATAATGTGCAAAGTCAAAAGACCACATATCATTAACAACTGGATCTGGGACCTTGTGGGCAGGTTTTCATTACGTCAGTGGCCTGTATCTTAAACCTATTAACCATTTTTGGAACCAGATGGAAAAGGCTGCTCATAGCAAGAATGTGCCACCACTATGCAACCAGGATTCCTGAGCATCACATCCAGCATTTTGTAGTATCCATACACAAACAAAGTGATGTAATTTGTTTTTGAAATTCTTAATAAATAGAGTTAAAAAAAAGTGCGGAAACATTTTGAAAGTCCCTCATATGTAATTCTTAAAAAATAAAGGGAACACTTAATTATCACAGTCTAACACTTAAGCATCAGGGATATAAATCTGTCCAGTTAGGCAGTGTAAGTGATCATGAATCAACTTCACTTGCTTTGGTGCAAATGAAAGTGACAACAGGTCCACTAGAGAGGCAACAGCAACCCCCAAAAATGGAATGGGTTTGCAGGTGGTGGCCACAGACAATTACTCTCTCCTTATCTTTCCTGACTGATTCTTCTCTAGTTTTGAATTTTGGTTTTCACTACTGGTACCTGCAACTGATTCAGGTTACACAGGTAGTCCAGCTCATCCAGGATGGCATATTCATATGTGCCATCACAAAAATGTTTGCTGTGTCTCCTAGCACAGTCTCAAAAGCATGGAGTAAATACCAGGAGATGGGCCTTTACACAAGGAGAGCGGGACATGACCGTAGAAGGGCAGGCACCAACCCAGCAACTTGAACGGTATTTGCTCCTTTGTTCAAGGAGGAACAGGAGAATTTCTGCCAGAACCCTACAAAATGACCTGCAGCTGGCTACTGGTGGGCATGTATCTGACCAAACTGTCAGAAACCGACTCAATGAGGGTGGCATGAGAGCCGAATGTCTTCTAGTGGGACCTCTTGTCACAGCCCATCACCATGCAGCTTGATTGGTATTCACCAGAGATAATGGGCAGCTCTGCCATTGGCACCCTGTTCTCTTCACAGATGAGAGCAGGTTCACACTGAGCACATGTGACAGATGTGATACAGTCTGGAGACTCTGTGGTGAATGTTATGCAGCCTGCAACATCATCCAGCATAACAGGTATGGAGATGAGACAGCAATGGCCTGGGGAGGCATATACTTGGAGGGTTGCACAGATCTCCACATGCTAGGCAGTGGCACTCTGAATACTGTTACAGAGAGAGAGAAAGAGAGTAAGAAATAAGAACAAGGTTAAACCACAGTGTTCAAAAATTGAAGCCATCCTTAATTGGCCCCATCCGATAACCAAGCAGCAGGTACAGGCTTTCCTGGGATTAGCGAGCTACTACAGCCGGTTTGTACCTCCTTTTTCCGAGAAAGCTACACCCTTGACAAACCTGACAAAGAAAAGGGCCCCTTTCAATGTGGTGTGGGATGAAATGACAGAAAGTGCATTCTGTGAGTTGAAGATGTCCCTTACAATGGCACATATATTAAAGACTCCTGATTTCTCCTTTTCCTTTAATCTCCAGAACGATGCTTTGGACGCAGGTTTGGGTGGCGTGCTGAGCCAAAGCATCTATGGGGCTGAACACCCCGTGATGTATCTGAGCCGGAAACTGCTTGACCGGGAGACAAGTTATTGGGCGGTAGAATGGGAGGCACTGGCAATAAAATGGGCGGTGACGCAACTGTAATACTACCTGTTGGGTCGGGAGTTCACCCTCATGACGGACCATGCTGCTCTCCAGTGGATGGCTGTTCATAAGGAATCGAACCCTCGGGTTACCAGGTGGTTTTTGGATCTGCAGCCATATAGGTTCATGGTCGTATATCATTGGGGTGCCCTCCAGGCTAACGCCAATGCTCTCACCAGCATTTATGACATTTCGGTTCGGGTTGCCCGACCGGATAGATCTGGGCCGAGGTTGGGGGTTGTGTCACACATGAGCGATTTGGGAACAGTGAATTTCGTCTCCAAAACCCTAGTCAGAAGTCCGAGCCGCTTCCGGGTTCCTTTATTTCCTCCGGTCCTGCAATGCAATCCTTTCCCAGCATTCCCACTTCCGTTCCCACCTCATAAAATGTCCGTGTTTTGCTCTGCTCATTGTCTCTTTTGATGTACTTCATGACTGACTGTGCGTTACTTGGAACAGGTACTTTACAGTATACAGGGACCCTTAAAAGTTGTTTCTGTGTTTTCTTCACAATATATATATATATATATATATATATATATATATATATATATATATATATATATATATATATATATATATATATATATACAGTATATATACAGTATATATATATATATATATATATATATATATATATATATATATATATATTTATATAGTGGCACCCGGCTGGGGTTCATGCCCGGGAGCTGGAGTGAGGTGGAAGTGGACAGAGCTTGTGAAAGAGGAGTGGAGGTGGCTGAAGGAACAAGGACTGAGTAATTTGAAAATAATATTGTATATAGTGTGTGGAATAAACGAGTGTGTGTTTTGGACATTCCGGTGTTGTGTCTGCCTATGGCCAAGCTATTTATTACAATATATATATATATATTTATATATATATATATATATATATATATATATATATATATATATATATATATATATATATATATATATATAAAATGTATCAGTTTTTCAATGTTGCCTTATGTTCATGTTTTAAAAGAGTGTTTCCATAAAGCTATAAAAAATACAAATTAAATCACTAATATCCATGCCAATAAAATAATGATAAGTCTATCATACAGTACCTTGTACATCTATTGATCTATCTATCCATCCATTACTACTGTATTTAAATTTTTATAGTATATTTGTAGCTTGGAAGTTTTTAATATATCTAATTATAAGTTACATGTACTGTTTAACAACTGATTACATACGTACAGTATACACTCTGTATATGTTGCCACTTCATTAAATCTGTCTTTTTAAAGTTTCTGTTTTACATAAGAAACCAAAAATAAATAAATAAATAAATAAATAAAATAAAAAAACAACTTGAATACTAGTTACTAGTTTCTAATTTCAGAATAAAAACAAAATATATACTGTCATAGAAAATTAGAGTTTATTTCTGAAAGGCTGAGCTGAGTTGAAAACCTATAAATGCCAAAGGAAAAATATTATATAGGAAACTAAGCAACAGGCAGCAGACTTTGGTTAAGAGCAAAGCATTCCATCCGAAGTAGTAAATATTGTACCGAGAAGCATTTTTATAATACTCCCATTTGTGTCTAGCCATCCTTCCGTTTGCAGACGACTGAGATCTTCATCTGATTTTGAATTGCCTTTGAAGAGTCTCTGTTTTATCCCTTGAAGCGATAAACTTCAGTGACTCTTGGAGTATCAGATTTTGGTGCATTTTGAACAGTCACATATAGTTAAAAGGTCATATAGGTCTAAAATAAGTTTAAAATGAACCATGTATGCCACTGTTGCACCTGTGCAACCCTCCCGTTTACAGGAACACCAGATGTGCCTAGCGCTTATGCAACATAGACTCTTGCATATTTCATTACAATTATATGTTTGTAACAAAAACAACAACAACGCAATGCTCACTTTTTTGTTTTTTATTAGATACTTCTGAAATGAGATTAAAAGGTTCAAGAGTTCATCTTGCAGAGCTCACGGCTTTTTGACAGAGAAGTATGAAGTGAAAAATCTGTAGTACTTGTATACTGAAAACAGAGATGTGCCATTGCTTAATATTACTTGAAAAATTTCAGAGCAGAAAATATTTTTAAGAAAATAAATACAGAAGCTTAAACACTCCAGCCTGGACTGCCCAGAATATAATTAAGATGTGCTGAAACCTGGGGACTAATCAGCCCCTTATGAGACATTCGTGTTTTGAGATGTATATCTCTACCTATGACCCCATCACTTTGTGGATTTCAGTCATTATATAAATATATTTACTGTGATAGAGATGAAGAAGATATTCCTGAGGCATATAACAAAAATTCAAATGATTGCCCAAAAATGCAGCAGTAGGTCCAAAGCTGAAACACAACACTGATTTTGACCAGGTGCTTGATTGGAGCTCTCCCCAGTTTGCAAGGAATTTTACAGATATAAGCATGGTAGAAGAATTTAGTCAGTGTATCTGCTGTGAAACTTTTCACAAAATAAAATTTGATTTGCTTGATTTTGGTCGTTCTCTCTTATGTAAGGTGACACGCACACTGCTTAACTAAAAAAAAAAGTATGCAAAAGGTCTCCTAGCTTTCTGTTGGGCTGTTTAAAAAACACCGAATTAATGCCATAGCATGAAAGACTTGCCTCACTATGCATAGCCCTTGTTTTCACTTAAGTATCATCTGTATGAATTTATTATGTTCTCCTTGTATCAGTATGAATATCTTTCCACAGTCCATGACTTCTAAATATGTTGTTCAATTCAAATATGGGGCTTAACTAATGGGAATTATTTGGCTTTTAAATTGCTTTTAAATTTCTAGTCAGTTCTTATTTTTGTCTCTGAACACTTGAGTCTATAGATCAGATCTGTTTAAGAGCACATAAGTAGGATGAGCTCATGTAACTTCAAATAGTTTTGCAGTGGGAACGACCAGATTATGTAGTTTCTCGGAGAGAATGAAGAGGACAGTCTAACACTCTATTTTACTGCTTATTTTTAGCAGGAATTCATTACTCATGGAATCAGAAAATGAAGAAACCTCTAAATCATAATCTACAGCTTTTACTGGGCACTGCTGAACCACTGAAAGAAATCGTCATAAGACAATGAAAGTCTAGGGCAGAGCTTCAAAATTCTAAAAAGCATCAATAATTACTTCTTTTTGTGTGCTGTTCTTTTAAAATTGAGTCCTAGATCTATTGGCAGCCTGGTTGTTCAAAGTTTGATCTAGAATTTAAAGGCTTCTAATTTACCCATATGAAATTGTCATTTGCTTGATTGTGTTGTTGTAAATCATTATATTAACCACTAATGGGGAAAGATTGCATTTCTTCTATTTCCTGACCCACAAGTCTGTGGGCTTCATATTTTTAATTGAATTTTCTCTGCAAACAATGATTCTTGTAAATCATAAGTTCACACAGTTGATGGTGTTACATATACAGAGTATGGTAAAATTATTACTTGTATAAGCTAATCAACATGCAACATGTTGGCACTACCTGACACCTTGATCACTTATAATTACTACCTTACGCTGAATCTTTCTTACACCAGAACTTCTGTCTTTCTTATCTGAAATGACACATTACCTTAACTTAGTAGTTGGCATTGGGACACAGGAAAAATATGCAAATTCCACTAAGCCAGTTGTCATGTATCTTGCCTTTGTAAATTAAGTTATTAACATTGCTAATTAACAAAGGTAAGATACATAACACAAATTAAGTTATTAACATTGCTAATTAACAAAGGCAAGGTACATAACACCAGTGACCAAGCTTGGAATTAAATGCAGGTCTATTAAACTACATGCATTCCTTTATTCATGAAGTTCCTGCAAGAGGATTATTCCAAGGCCATAATGAAAAAGTAAGAACTGTCTTTGTCTTATTTTTTGGCATGCCAGTCCAGGGCATGCAACTTATACTGCTTACTCAGGGAGTATGAATACAATGCCTATAAAAAGTGTTCACCTCTTTTGGAAGTTTTTATGTTTTATTGTTACACAATATTGAATCACAGTGGATTTAATTTGGCTTTTTTGACACTGATCAACAAAAAATAACTCTTTAATGTCAAAATAAAAGCAATTCTCTGCAAAGTGAACTAAATTAATTATAAGCTATAAAGCAGAAAAAATATGTTTACTTAGGTATTCACCCCCTTCAGTTGGTATTTAGTAGATACGCTCTTGGTGGCCATGACAGCCTCAAATCCACATGCACAGGTCTCTATCAGGTTTGCACACCTAGACACTACAGTTCACCAACCCCCCACCATTCTTCTTCGTAAAACTTCTTAAGTTCTGTCAGGTTCCATATCCAGTCTCAAATTCTCAATTGGATTGATATCTGGGCTCTAACTCAACCACTCCAAGACATTAGCATTGTTGTGTTTAAGCGATTCATGTGTAGCTCTGGGTTTATGCTTGAGGGTGTTGTCTTGCTGGAAAACAAATCTTCGACAAAGTTGCAGATTTCCTGCAAATTAGGTCTTCCTCCAGGATTTCCCTTTAATTTGCAACATTTATTTTACCTTGAACCCTCACAAACCTTCTAGGGCCTGCTGCAGAAAGACATCTCCATAACATGATGCTGCCATGAATACAATGCCAATAAAAAGTATTCACCTCTTTTGGAAGTTTTCACATTTTCTCACCATGCTTCATGGTGAGAATGGTGTGTTTGTAATAATGTGTAGTATTTGGATTATGACAAACATGACATTTAGATTGTTGTCCTAAAAGTTCCATTTTGGTCTCATCAGACCTTAGCACCTTCCTCCAGCTGAATTCAGAGACTCCTACGTGGCTTCTGGCAAACTCTAGATGAAATTTTGCATTTGGCAGTTGTCGTCTTCACAGGCTTTCCAATCTGTCTCACTGTAGGTTGTAACTCCCTCAAAGTTGGTGGCCTCTCTCACGAGTCTTCTCCTGGACAGTTATTCAGTTTTGGTGGACGGCCTGCTCTAGCCAGATTTACAGCTGTGCCATACTCTTTTCAGTACTTTTTAACTGTTTTATTTGGACTTCAAGATATATTCACTGACTTATTTTCTTGTATCTATCCCCCAGACTTGTGCTTTTCACTTTTAACAGAGTTGTTTGGAGAGTTCTTTTTGCCTTCATTGTGTGGGTTTGGCTGTGATACTGACTCATCACAAGCTGGACAGTATAGATTAAGGGACATTTTTATTGCAGTCAGTTAAAACCCCTTGACTACAGACTGATGACCTCCATTTAACTAATTATGGGACTTCTAACATCTAGTGGCTGCAGATGCATCATATTAAATGGGTGAATACTTATGTGATCAAGTTTTGGTATTTTATATTTGTAATTAATTTAGACAACTTTGCAGAGATCTATTTTCACTTTGGCACTATTTGTTGATCAGTTTGAAAAAAAGCCAAATTAAATCCGTTGTGATTTAATGTTGTATAACAATAAAATGTAAAAACTTTCAAACGGGTGAATTCTTTTTATAAACACTGCCCATCAGTCAGTGACACGACATGCTTTTGGAATATGAGCATAAGGCAAATAATACTGAGAAGACACAACAGGACACAAAAAGAGCATGCAGTCTTCATGCAGAATCCTTCCTAAGCAATCAAGAGACAGAAGGAGTCAAAGTTAACTTATCACTGCATAGAACTTCCCTGAGATATACTGTAGACAAATTCCAAATAAATCAATGTTTAAGCCTAATTAGTAAATACACAGTATAATAAATAATTAGTAAATAAACAATATTATAAATAAATGTGTAACAAAATGTTTAAATTACTAGATACTTCACAATCAATAATCTTATCTGTGGAAGTTACGTCTGAGTTGTTTAGGTCACTTACCTTTGCTACGTTTTTGAGCTAATACAGTTTAGGCACGTGTTTTTTGGTTCATGATATGTATAAATCAATTCATCCATCGTTATCAGGAAGCCGGTGGTTATCCCGGTAGCATCAGGCACAAGGCAGGAGTCAGCCCATCACTGGGGCACCAGTCCTGTTTAAGGTACTGTATACTGAATTACAAAAATACGGTTACAAGACACGAAAATGTTCGTTCTATCTTGCTTCCTCGCATATTTTATCCCCAGGACTCTAAAGTGAGGAGTAATACAATAAGATTGTCATTTTGATTTCTTTGCATTTCAATTCTCAAGGCTTGAAAGAAGCTGCCTACATACTGTCCATACGGTGCACGCGACTCGACAAGCCGTCAATATCACACTGAAGCCGACCGCAGACGGACACACCCGCGGCTGGCGTGACAGTCTTGTCACCCGTGCGTCTTCTCTTTTCAAAATTGTAAGTAGCACTTAACACGGTCTTGTTAAAACTGTCACAGATCTCTCCCTTTGTCACATAATAAAAGTGGGAGGCTTTATGATTAGCGCAGTTTAAGGAGGTTCCAAAACGAGCTTACACGTCAGCGAATGAAGATATTTACGTTTACAATCTTTTGTAACTGTGCAGGTCACTGAAAAACAAGAATTACTATTTTTTTTCCATCAACGTACGTAATGCTGCTATTCATTAGTATTACTCATATTTCATTGTTTCCTAGTTTTGAACTGAATTAGCTATTTAAACCATTCACGGAAAACACACTACGTTCGTGTAATCGGTACCGTTTTAAAGCACGCAGCAGTCAATACTCTCGTGAAGTGAAGTTCAGGCAGGAATGACTAAGAAAAACGGGCTCGTCCGGGATTTGAACCCGGGACCTCTCGCACCCTAAGCGAGAATCATACCCCTAGACCAACGAGCCGACAACGAAAGAGATGTTCATGTTTACTTACTAAGATGACCCTGTCAAAAAATGTTTTTCTCAATATGATATAGTTAAAAGTTTTATTCTGGAAACTTATGAAAACGGAAATGTAGGCTATGGGAAATAGTATATACTATCCATTAAACAATCACTCAAGCACTCAATAAATTAAGACATGAAACGTATCCTGCTCAGCACTGCAGCGTCTTATAAACAAGTAATGGTTCTGACTACAGCCCATAGATTAGCACAGTAAAACTGAGATGGCAGAGGAGATTGTAAATAATGCTCAACTGAAGTTTGATTTCTAAACAAACATCGATAATTAGATTTCTCTCACAGTCATTATAAATTGTATCTGAAGTATCTGAATAAGAGAAACGGACATCTTCACAGATAGAAAGGAGTTGCAGCACCGTTATTCGGACTTTAAAAGATTTGGTTGGGTAAATAACTTCACTTTATAACATTTTCTGAACTTATACTGGTATTTGAACTATGCTGAATACACTTATTGTATGTAAATGCTAATAACTGAATTTATTCAGTACGTACTGTGACTAACCTTTATAAAACTCATCACAGAGAGAAAAACATCACATTAGCAAAGAAGTACGCAATATGAGAAAATACATGATTATTCAGTACATGAGTTACAAACTTTAACAGAAATGGAAGCTTTTGATTTAAAAAAACATAAGCTGAAAAAATAAAGGGAACATTTTTAGTTTCTTTACTTTAGTGTTGTAATATATTATTCCATTTTTTCTATTTTTTCTTTACTTCAGTATTGTAATATATTATTCCATCTTTTCTATTTTTTTAATGCTGCCATATCTATCTATCTATCTATCTATCTATCTATCTATCTATCTATCTATCTATCTATCTATCTATCTATCTATCTATCTATCTATCTATCTATCTATCTAGATGACCATTCAAAAGAGTACAAGAAATCTGGATAAAAATGGACTAACCATTTTTATTGCTGTTCAAGGTGCTCATTAAAAGTAAACTGAAGGTAACTTACATAATGTATTATAAAGTACCTATTCATATAGACATATTTAAAGAAATGTGAGGTAGTGAAGTTTAATGTTATACAGAAAATTAATGGTAAGCAGTAAAATGTGAGTAGAAAGCTTGTAAGTTGTGTGCATTTTTTATTTATTATAGACTGATGTCTGTTTATACGACTGTAAATGTTTCATTGTAAATAAAGATGTGTTTAAAAATCTTTAAAAAATCTATCTATCTATCTATCTATCTATCTATCTATCTATCTATCTATCTATCTATCTATCTATCTATCTATCTATCTATCTATCTATCTATCTATCTATCTATCTAGTGCTTTCTATATTTATTAGTATATCTACTTACCTTATTTTAGCAAGATGTTGCAGAGAACCTTATGCGGTTACATGAAAAAGTAAAAGCTGAGCATTTCTAGATAGATGGGTTTGAATCAAATTGTATGAACATATTCCATTTTTAACATAAATGGTATAAGAATCAGGTGAAAATGTATTCATGTCTCTAATTAAATGCCTTGACCTACTTTGAAATCGTGCACAAGGTAAAATGAGTCAAGTGTGAAGGACATTCCAAACTGTGTGGTCCGAAGGGGTTTCAGAGCTCAGAGCACTGTATGACCTTGAGCAAGTAATTTAACCTGCTTCAGATGTGATTTGAAAACTACAGTCCCTTTGGAAATGAATGTACAGCAAAGTGTTGATGCCTAGTTCACACACAAAAGTGCCCCGGGATCCTTTTGTAGAGGAAGGGCTGTATGTGAATGTCAACACACTTGAAGGTGTTTTCAAATGGCAAACTTGTTTGTGAACTACAAGTAATTTTTATTTTCTTCTAAGAACAGAGTAGGTGGTCCTTTAGTTTAAAGGCATGTGTAGCTTGCTTTTACTTTACCCCTTATTATTTTTCAAGTCAAAATGATTATACTATTAAAATATGGGGATGTCTTTGATTTTAAATGAAATATTTCTGTTAATTTCCATTCAGTTTTAATGGGTATTATTTAATAATTGCACAGAATTTATAATGCCTTTGAAAATAGCCTATATTGAAGTGCCATGTAATATGTTATAAGCAATTACTTATTTTTTAAAGGTATATGTTTTTGTGAAATTCATTTTTGTGAAAATAGCTAAATAAGTATTCTAAAATATATAGGCAATGCACTTTGTACCGCTCTATGTGCAAACAGGTTTACAAAAAATAAAGGGAAAAACGCAGAGCTAAAAGAGTCTGTTTAAAGGGTATGAGTTCATGGGGCAGGAAATCATTTAGCAAATGACAAGCTTAATGCGGGCAATCAGGGATTTTTCACACTGGCTACACATCATCACCTGCAAGAAGCTTTAGCCTTGTGTAAAACAACAATAAAGAAACCACTTCATGCTAAAAATGCTAAACAGTATAAACAGAGAAACAACCTTTTGCCAGATTTGTGTACTCAAAACTGAAAACATTTGTATTTTAGTAGCAAAGTTGGCATTTTGCACTAAAAGATATCTAACATGTAATTATAATCAAAAGCCAAACGAGGCAGGGGATCAGTTGATAAAAGAAAATACATATGGCATGGTAGAGATAAAAGTAAACAGAACATGACATATCATGGAATTATTCAATTGCTAACACAGTATTATGCTATTTATAAAAATGGAGCAAAGAATGCTGCATATCTCCAGCACAAAAATGATCCATAATAATAACATGAGATAAAAAGGAAGACGCTAGAACCCCAAGACAATAATGTGGCCTCCACAGAGTCCTCAGTCCTATCAATTCCATCTGGGACAATATGGAGACTGAGAGACAAAAAAGGCAGTCAACAAAGAACAGCAATGGAATGTGCTTCAGGATATTTGGAAAATACAGTATACCACCATCATTGATGAAAATGTCCACAAGCAGCAAGGCAAAACATTCCAGCTGTCATAAAGGCATACTTCACAAGGTCTAAATAGTGACACATATTAAAATTTATTGTAATTATCTGAAGATTTAGTTAATTTTTCATTATAACATTCTATTAATTATTTGAGCTAGAGAGTAAGAACAGAATTGCTTTTATACATCTGGATACAACTAGATATTAATGCAACAAAGGGAATCTGAGCTCTGTACATTTCAAAGTAACATTTAATCTGTGAACAATTTACAAATTCAAAGATTATTTTGCTGAACATTTTTCCTTCTTCAGTTTATTTTCTCACTCATAAACACGCTTACTCCCATGCAGGCAGGTCTGCATTACTAAGCGATTTTGTATTCATTATTGTTGTGTTTTTTATTTTTTCCATCCCAAAAAAGACTGTAAGAAACATCATCTGAAGATTAAAATATATATATATATATATATATATATATATATATATATATATATATATATATATATATATATATATATATATATATAGCATAACATTTTCAAACCCACTTAATCCAATTTTTATTGTCTTTATGAGAATTTATTTCTTTTGATTCCTTTCTTTTCAAATAATTATGCCCTTTCCCCTGCACTATTTGATGTCCTACTGTATTCTCAGGGGGGTATCAGATTTTCTCTTTGCTTCATTTTTATTTCCGACTGATGACTGCAGTCAAACAAACTTCTACACCCGCGCTGGGGGACGTTTACTGCAAACACAATTATTTTTAGAACTTGCAGCTTTTTAAAGAAAGGTTTTTCTTAAAAAGAAATGAAGTGGATATCCCTGTTATACCACTAAGAGTACAGTTCATATTGCTAATTGTGCATTTTATTCCCATCATTTATTTTTACATTACTTGCCCCTATCCCCAACACCTGTTTTCAGCTTATCAATGGTGAAACATCGTAATTATATTCACAATTAATAACAAGAAAGGAATTTGTTCATTAATCCATCCTAATAAGATCTATAATTTTCTAAATGGGGTGTATTTGCTAATATTTGCATTTTACAGCTTTTAACTAGTAAAGTGCTCGACATTGATAAGATCACCCATGCATACCTGGAAGGCTAATGCTGGATGCTACTATGAAGACTGACTCAAAGATTAATTGTTAACAGTTTTATTGCTGTTTCCAAATTGGTTTAATGGCTGCTGACCAGACGGTCCCACCTAAGGCTTGTTCAGGTCATTTGAGGGCTACAGTGCGTTGGCATGCCAATGTTATGTCTGGTGGGGCTGACTGGAAGGGAAGTTGTGAAAGAACAAATCATACAATTGAAATGATTTCTGTGTAAGGCATTTTTATGAGTACTAGTCTTTATTAAAAACTAAGAGCAGAGAATAAATAAATAGTTAACCTTAAAAACAGTGTTATCAATAATTACACCAAAAAAAACGTTCCTCTGCTGAACAGCAAATTGCAAACTACTGTTACAGAGAAAACAAACCTAGAGCACAGCTAACTCACAATGTTAAATTCTAGCTTAATACAGAGAAACCTTTAACAAAAAAAAAAGATGTTTGAGAGCTTTAACTAGAGAATGCCTTCAGAGGAAAGTACCAGGAATTTTAGAAAACAATAATTTAATGAAGCAGAAGAAATCCGGCTCAAAAGAAGGAGAGTAGAGAGCAAGAAGTACTCAATAACCCAGCAATCAGACCGAAGCCAAAAACCTACTTATTTAAGGGAGCAACAGAGGTTTGCCCCAATGGCAGTGCACCACAAGATTAGGAGGCCCCATCCCGTGGACTCCACAGCTAAAACACAAGGCAGACGTTCTCCTCCGTTGTTTACTGGCCATGGCTCAATGACATTATTCATGGACAGATATTTTTAGGATCTGTGTATGTTAATCAGTCGGAAATGGCTTGGTTTTACTGGATATTTGAAAAATCTGTGTATGTGTCATGCAATTACTAATTTGTAAGGTTTATAATTGTATTTTACTTATGAACTTGTTACAGTGCTTTGAACCTGGAGTGAAAACCCATATACAAAAGGAAATTGAACTGAACTAAAAGAAAACAATTACAAAATAAAGTTAAATAAAGTAAAAAAAATAAACAAAAGGATAATCATAAATAAATATTTCAATTTCAAAAAATCAAAGAACTTAAATACAGAAAATAAACAATCATCAAAAAGAATAAACATAACCTATAGAAATGATGCAATGGAAAAGGCAGAGCCACAGTGTGGTCCTGACATCTGAGCTTTTGTAGTACACACTGTCAACCTATGCTAAACTAAGTTACATTTACTTATAATATTGTAAAGTGATAATTTCATCTTTAGTCAACAAAAAAAACTTCAGTAAAAAGAAGTATGTATTGGCAATGAATGGACAGATTAACTGTTAATATGAGTTATTTAACACTACAGGAGAAAAGATCCCTTTCCCATATAAAGACCTAATAATGTGTGGCTGTAGCTTCCTGATTACTTTAGCTGCATGTTGTACACATTCAGACAAAGCAATTACATTCATATTCATGTGAGACAGTTGCAGCATATCTATAAATTAATGACAAGATACCTTTGCTTTTTTGAAAGTTAATCTACACAATTCATCCATCCATTTTTGATCCAGTTAATTACTGGCTGAAAAAAAAACCTCTGTTTTGGCATCAAGATGTGTTTAACACTAAATATCGATGAGTTGTGGTTTAAAATATCAAATCTTCCTTTAAAGCATCATGCAAAAGACGTTCATCCCCCCTCTTCACAACGTGAGTGGCAGAGACGCGAAGTGGCTGGTGCATAATGCAGGCTTGGGGGGTTGGCGAGTGAAGCGAGCAGGCGGCGAACCCCCTAGTATACAGTATATATATATATAGTATATATACTGTATATATTTATATAAATGTTTATAGTGTGATATTTTGAAGCCTGTTTAATCTATCTTAGGTTTGATGAATGAAAATACACTACATGTAAAAACTTTTGAAAGTGGTAATTTCCACACGAAGAAAACAACAAGCAGACGTCACCAAATATACCATAAAGAACACTGATTTGTGAAAGTGATAATTACATACACAAGGCTCCAGGACAGTTCTAGCTCAATGGTACACTTGAACTTGAGATATCCCTTAGTCAATAAGGATCTGGATACATTCATATGGGACAGGGGTGTGAAACTCCGCTGCAGGTTTTTATTCTAACCCTTTCCCTAATCAGTGACCAGTTTTCACTGCTAATTAACTCCTTTTACCTTCATTTTACTGGACCTGTTTTTAAGGATTTAGTCCTCTGAATTGATTCCTTTCTTCATTAAATGACAGCCAAACAGAAATGATATGTGAACCAAGCCAACAGATGAGCAGCTAAACTGGGATTTCAAACTCCAACCAATTTCACTCCAACCAATCTCTTAATGAGAAGCCAATTCTTGCTGTTAATTAAACCTGTTATTTAATTCCATGGCTTGTTGCTGCTCTCATTCTGCCATAGCAGACATTTCCAAAACTGTTGAGTTTTCTGTTTTTTTCTAAGAACATCATCAAGATGTTTTGGTGAACTGAGCAGATCAGCCTTACGGAGACCATCACTTTTCTTTATTTTCAGATATTGTGTGATGGGTACAGGTGAGCTGGTCATGTGGCGACTCACTTTGTGTCTCATTGGCTGCTAATTAAGGAATAACAACTAAGGGGTCTGAGTCACGTTAATTAAAACTAAGACAAAAGAAGTGAATTAGCAGCAAAAACTTGTGACTAATGAAGACGATGGTTAGAATGAAAACCTGCAGCCACTGCGGCCCTCCAGGACCGAGTTCGACACCCGTGATGTAGGATGTTATTTCATGCCTGTTCATAAGAGCTTATTACAAGAATCTTCCAACTATCCCGAATACATTTTTTATTAGATTCAGAATAGGTGATCTCACAGATTACATAGTGATCTGCTTCTTTTTGCTATGTTTTTGGAACACAATGAATTAATTGAAGTCATCATGTATATTTGTTTTCTATTGACACCATCATTCTATGAATCTTTTTGCTATGCTGCTGAGTGATTGTTTGATATAAAAAAATGACCATTTACATTGAGCAAGCATCTGAAATTTAAAACCCTTATTGCGAATACCCAAAGTACTCTTTTCATTAATACCTAAAGGAAGACATTTGCTTTTCTCTGCTGCTCCTAAAAAATCTCTTTCATCCAATTGGAATTATTCATTTTATCCAATTCGAACATAATGGTTTCTCAATAGTTGTCATTTTTCAAAAAAATGTTCTTGTTACGCCAACAGTCTGTGGCCCACATCATCATGCTAGAAACCCAATTCTGATAGTGCCTGTTAAGGAAATAGTAACAGCGTTGAGCGATCATTGAGCTCTTGGTGCTCTTGATGATTACTAGATGGAATCGTCTGTCTTGTACTATAGTTACCATATCTACCAGGTATTGGTGACGTATGCTTGTTGACATTGGTCTCACAAAGAGTTCTTTTTTGCAAGAGTTCTGCAGGTTTGAAGATGCTGAATATTCCATGCAAAACGAAAAATAAATCAGTGCCACTATTCTGTTTAACACATGAGGCAAGTTTTTGCATAAATGTTCGAAGTATATATTGCATTGTAGTTTGTTAGCTTAAGGTGATATTACAAAGACATCAGCTAATGGTCTAATATGTGAAACTTTATGATGGTAAATAATGTATTTTTGTTTTATAGCTGTGTTCTGATATAACTGTACAGCTTAAGTATAGATCTTCCCAGGCTGTCATCCTCCTGTTTTGGGTATACAGGTATGTGTTCCTCCAGCTATTCAAAACATCACACAGTGAACCATTCAGTCCAATTCACTATGCAACATCTGAAACAGACAAGCTACTCTCACGCATGCCAATTATCCAACATCAATCAACATAAGACAGCTGTAGAACTGTGCTCTTCTAGGCTTTTTTAGGCATGATCTGTCGAGGCAAATGTTGTACGGCATTACTTACCAAAATTAAATTAGGGATTGCTTCTCCATGGAATGTAGACAAAGATTACATCTTCCACCATAACGTATGCCACATCCTGACCATCTCTACAGATATTGTCCTGAAACATTACAAAAAATCTATAAGCACTATGTCAGATTGAACAGTGTATTTATGGCATATATTTTTTCAACAGATGTATAAAGTATGTACATAAAAAATTTTAACATTCACTATATTCAAGCTAATTTGCATCAGACAATGAAGAGATTAGCTACATGCTTAATCAACATAATTTGTAATATCACTTATGCATTTATGTAATAATATTTTCTTGAGAAGATTATTGCGTATTAGTTTACTTGTTTCGTTTTTTTTGAGAAGAGTATTGTACATTAGTTTACTTGTTTCATTTTTTAGGAGTGGTAATTGTTTCAGTTTTTTATGGTTAAATCACTTCACATCTGTGTTAAAAAGGAGGTTGGAATTTTCCATCTAAAATGGACATGCTCTCTGTCCTTTAACTATACATGCAGTGAGAATCTAACTAAAACTGATACCAAAAGATCTTGTGGTACATAATAAAAGAAGGAATTACATTATCACATACATGTAAGGTAAACACAAGGTGACCACTTTTGTTTCAGCCCTGCAAACAGAATAAACCCATAGAAGCCAAAATGCAAGAAAAGAAAGACTTTATTAAACCCAGAAAAGTAGAATCTGAGAGACATGTACACAAATCATTTGCTCACTTTGGTTTTCACTCTCTCTGTGCCCTGGCCTCTATTCCCCCCAAGGTTGAATGCTTGAAATTTTTATTATTGTATTTTTTGTTCTTTTATGTTTTTTAAATTCTATAAAGGTGGCATCAACAATGAGCCATTTTAAAATGTTTTCTACTGTGTTTGCAGCCATTTTGTGGTATCTTAGCATGGCTGCAGCTATGTTAATTGTGGTTACTATGCTCTTTGCTGGTCACGTGAGACACAGAGATGAAATGACATCTTTGTGTGGTCACACTCTGCTTTTGTAAGATTGCTGGCCACTTAGTTATGGGAAAGAAAACTAATTTAGTTTAGAATCGTTAAATGTTCTTCTTAATTAGTGCTATAGTTTTAGTGTCTCACTTTAATATGATGTCTCTGGTAACAAATACTCAGCTTGTTATCTGATCTTAACTTTTGTCTTTTCCCCTATAGTAGTTTTGATCCCCTGGTCCAATCATTAAAATGTAAAAGTTTCAAATATTTTGGTGCCAAAAGCATTTCATTACAGACCCAAATTCTTTTCCCAACTATGGCCTCGAAGACTAGCTTTAAACTCTGTCTTGGGCTTACTTCCAGAAAAGTACCAGAAACATATCTGGGGTTGGAATGGCTGTGTAGTTTAAATCTGGAAACCAGGATAGAGCTCTGCCTAGCAACTCTTGGTGTTCCTGCTCCCCTTTTCTTCCAGAGCAGAGCTTGGCCTCCATACTGTTGTGCTGGCACAGTACAACTGCATGTCTTCTGCTCATGATCCCTTTTTCCTGTAATGGGCAACAGCTAATGCCATCTCCAAAATTTCATTAATTCCATGCTGCAGCTCATTTTGGTATTCCTTTTCTTGTGGGTGTTACTCTCCATTCATCTGCCTATTTCATTTCAGGGTCATTGATAGGTACAATCCACCATAAGGCATTCTTGCACACTTTGTCTTACAACAAGCTTCTCTTTCCCAATTTATATTTTTACAGCATTGTGAATATCAATACATATGATACTGAATTTAAATGAATTTGTGTATTTTTATGCATTTTATTAAAAGCATACTGGCTAACCTGGACAGATATTGTCATTATCCAAGCAGTGATGATTATAATATTGTATGAAGAGGCATGACTTACTGTACTTTTCCTGAACTTCCTTAAGATTCTAGATATATATTATTACAACAGGTACCTATTAATGAGTACACAACTTTATACTTTATACAAACTGATGTAATTAAGGTATTTTCTTTTAATTACAAAAAAAAAATCAATTGTGTAAAAACTGCAGAAAGAAATGCTATTTTTGTCTGTTTCTAAATTTTTCATTTCTGGGTGCAAAATGGGAGAAGTCACAAGGATGCTAATTAAACAAAGATTTCTGCTTCAGATGGGAATAATCCATTGACTGTGAAGCTGATTAAAATGGAAATCTCTCCCAGTTATCAACCAATGTAAGTAATATTGCTCTTAATTAAGTGTTGAGAGTAAATGTAAAGCTAGTGATGTGTTTTTCATGTTATTTTAATTTTATACTAATATATTACCAGTGCACCATGGTGTCCCAGTCGTTAGTACTATTGCTTCACAACTTTGAAGTCTTAGGCTTGAATCTTTGCCCAACTACTGATGGTTTGAAGTTTGCAGTTTGTCCCATAGCTGCATAAGTGTTCACTGCATCCTTCCACAACCCAAAAATGAAATGCTCTGGGTGAAGTGGTAGTCCCAAATTGGCTCACACGGGTGTATCCTTTACGCTTGCCTATGGAGAAGTTAATGGGTTGGCACCCATGTATATGAAGGCTGGTGTTATTTGATTATGTTGACCTGTTTTGTATTTGCTTTGGATTAAAATGAGTAAATGTAAATGTGTATTTGTATGGGTTCCCTACAAAGAATTGGCATACCAATAAGAGGTGGCACCTACCATATGCCTATTACAATTAAGACAATTTTAGGTCCCCATGGTTTGAATTTGATACATGAGTACAGAACACTGTAGAAAGTATAATGTTATTGGTTGCCCTCCACAGAAGGTTAGTCCACTACATAATCAGTAAATTTATGATCCTAAAGAGGAAGAGAAAGGAAGAGAAAAGAAAAGAGGAAGAAAAAGAAACCTTCCTATTATTATCTGATCTAAGCAAAATGTCACTAAGAAACAGCAATGGGTTATGTGATTTTGGAGCGCTGGAAGTAGAAGAACAGTAGTTCTTAAGTCCTGTAAATGCCAGCATCAGAGATCAGAGGTTTAATTAGACCTAGAGGCATCGTATGGTGTGCACAGGAGTTGTAGCTTGATCCTTGACCTCGGAAGTAACTCCTACAAAAATCTTTAAAAGGCAAGATTGGTGTGAGAGACAAAAGCAAGTTTTCTCTGAACAGGAGGAATAGCAGAGAGTATAAAGATAAGAAGGAAAAAGTCAGGTTTACACTATCCAGTGTAGATAAGAAGTCATGTTTTTTTGATAAATATCAGCTTAAATAGATTAGGTTTGTAACTCACCAGAAAATGTAACAGAATTGAAAACTGAGCATTTGGTGAACCCCAAAACAGATTTATTTCAACACCTTCTTCACAATTTGCATATAGCATAACCACAAGTCAAAGAGAAGGAGTCAAACAGGCACGTGAGATGAATGTGTTCCCTCTAGGAAATACTCATATTTGTACAAAATGCTCCTGGAACTGCATTAATTGTTATTTACGTCCATGTAGCCACCCATTCAATCCTCTCATTTTCTGTATTGCAGGACTCAACAGCATGATGATCACTTGACAAATAAAATTCAGTTTATGTTGTAAACTATTAATTATATTACTTCTATAAAAAGCAGTTTAGCGGCCATCATACAAGACGCAGACAATACCAAGGGATTTCATATAAATTTCTTATAGCACTTAAGCAGAAATTGTGAGTAATCTGACATGTGGTAACACACTTCAATGTAACATTTAAATGTATATCTACAGAGTATGTTTATGTACCCTTAGATTAATATTTGTTAGTAGTAACATAGGCAAAAGCAGTACTAAAATGATAGATAATTTGCTCAATCAAATTTTATGTAATTCATTTTTACAGAAAGCACCATTACAAAGTGCATTATATCCAGGTAATAAAGTAACCTGAAAATCATTAAGTACATGCTGACATGACCATCACAAAATATCTGTGTGCTGTGATAATCTCCTTAATAGTATTTCTTTCCATATAATGACAACCTCTAGGGTTGAGTTTGAGTATTTAGTGTATTTCTCACAGAACTAGTAGTGCAGAATTTGTTTTAATCAATTGCTGAAATGTGTATTTCACACTCAAATTGAAATATTGTTTCACCAATTCATCAAATGTCAACTTGAAGGATCCTCTACGAACAAAATACGCTGTTCTTCCAATTGTAGCATGTTTGCACCCAAGAAAACACACAAACAAAAGAATTAACAAAACATAAGAAAACTTGCACTGGGACTTCCTCTTAGCTTCACTTGACTATGTTTGTTGTTGTTGCTGCTAAGTAGTATGGGACTACATTTTCGTGTGCCTGACTGATCATTTATACACAAAGTAAATAACAGGAACTTACTCTGGTTTAGTCAATAGTGGATGAGCTAACGTATCATCCTGTGTCTAACTTCCAACTTCTCAGCTTTTAAGTCAAGCTGTCTTTATGTAGTAAACTTTCTTAGGCTTTTCATAGGTAGCACAATTAAAGGATACCTAAGACAGCTCCACTTCCTCATTTACCTTGCAACTGATGTCTTTTATAGATTTGTGTGCATATTTCTTAAAGAAAATGTGATGGAAATGATTGTGAGGACAGAGAAATTCCAAAATTAGCTTCTAGCTGCTCTGAATTTGAGTAGTTTTACCACTTCTGCAGAAGCAGTCACCATCTCCATGCAATCATTAAGGAGACCATGCCATGAGGATGGAGAGGAAGGCAACATTCCATCATTCTCAGTAGGCTATGCCAGCCAATTGTGAAGTGCAAAACTAGATGAGCAGGAAGAAGACATCCCGTGGTGACAGTGACTGTCTGCTTTAGACTTATCCAAGAAACAAAGCAAAGAGCTCCAGTCATGCACACCTTTATTTTCTTTGCCACTTCTCTTACATGATGTCTGCATGAATATCATTGCTAAGCAGTATGCAGAGAAAGGAGCCAGGGGAAATCTTCTGATTAGGGCTATGTGTAGCTTTCAAATGGCTGTACAGTAGTTCTGCACATTTAATTTTGGCATGGTATTTCTCTCTGTTTTGTGCCTATTTTTATATACTTGCTTAGTATAAACAAACTTTTTCGACTTGTTAGATGATAGTCGTCGCTCTGACCACATTGGGTCAGCTGGGTAAAGCAAGTCCCTTTGGCTTCAACCATAGCAGTAGAATTGTAGCTTTTTCAGACTACTGTTTACACAAACTTGCTTTTTTGTTATGCCACATTCTGTTCACTTTTTAGTTTCCCTGACACTGCCATGATCCCTGACAGCTTAATAACACGTTTTCATGCATACTGAGTCCTGACAGTTCCCAGTTTCATTTTTCTGTGTGTTGTAATACAGATGTATTTTAGCACTCTTTTTTGAGCAATATTTACCGTATTATATAAAATTGCATTAACTTACTGTTTAGTTAGGCTACTCATAAAAGAAATTAGTCTAACTGTCTAAGTCTTAGGTAAACTTTCAAGACGTCACCCTCTTGATTAGTCACTTATACCTAACATGAAGGAACACTTGACCACTGAGGATTTCTTTAGCAACGTGTAAATGAGATTCTGTCCCAAAAACTGTAGGCAATGCATTCTTACCTTACGCAACCAAGTACTTGAAACCAGATGTATTATTCATAACTGGAATGTTAGCCATTCCCATTGGCTGGTAGCCAGGTTCCTCCGTATAGGAGAACATCTACTGTAATGTAACAATGTAATGATTTGTTATACACAATATTTATCAACCTACATTAGTTAGTTATAGCAAGTCCTATAACTTCTTCTTTTGCTGTTGTTTACATTGTCAGTGAAGAAAACAGCCTTGTACATACATTAATTCATCAATAGGATTTATATGGACACATACAGTATACTAACGCACAAAATGATTAGTACAAGTAACTTGGTAGTACCATTGATTTTTTGATGAATTTTAAGGAAAGCACTTGATTCATAACAAGGGATATAATACAAAAACTAAATAAAGAATGCATTTAAAATTAAAAAATAGAATTTCAATTAACAAATCATCAAACAAAAAAATGTATGGTAAATAAGCAGAAACCAGTGCAAAAATAAAGATGGTACACAGTTTTCTTTTTCCTTTGCCAAAGGTGATGGGTATCTGATATTAGAAAAAAGCCCTTATCTTTTCAAAAAGAAAACTGAAGCTAGAATGAGAATTGCTAGAGCCCCTTGGCTAATGCATTAGATGGCAAACCATTAAATGAATTGTTCAATGCCACCGCTGATTAACTGTAGGAGGCTTTGAAAGTCATTTATCCTGCCAGATATACTGTACATAACACAGATATTATACACTTGTTATTTGTAATCTGTCTCAAACAACTTTCTGGCAGATTTGTTCACAATAAAAATAAGAAAATTCAAATAATTCCACTTTAAAATTAACTTTTCATCATGTTCATAGTTGCATCTGGAAAATGATTAAAAAAGATCTGGATTAAATTTTATAAAAACCAGTAGAAATAACAAAGTTCTCTTTAAGTGTGGTGTTAAACAGGAACTTGAATCCTTGAAGGTTCAACTTTGTACTCTTATTAAAACATCATCAATGCACAGATGAATGAGCAAAAGCAGGGATGAAAACCCATGTGCTCTTCAAAACATTTGCTTTTGATGCTGTGTGTTTTATATTTATACATAATTATTATGAATAAACCACCATGAGAAAATCAACAGCAGGAAAAAGTCCCAGAGTTCTTTTGCCAGTGCAAACCATTAAAATGATTCTGGAAAATATGGCCACAAATGGGAATTCCAGAATTCACAGAATATGGGTGAGTTTAAGTGCAAACACAATTCTTTCATGAACCGATGTTCTGCATTGCATGGTCCTGGCCTGCTGATTGGAGACTTGACAACATCTAACTCCAGATTTATCTTCTCATTCCATCTGACTGCTTGGGAAATATGTATTCAAGGTGTTCAATAATGTATTGAGAGGCATGAGATAGTCTGTAAGATGAAAGCCACACTGTGCTCATTAAACCGTGTCGAGGCATAAAACAGCTTATTGAGGGAGGTTATTATCATCCAATAAACCCACTGTGAGGAGCACTAAAATGCTGACTCCACAGGACATTCTTGCCAGTGCAAGTGATCCTTTTTATTCATGAATGTTTCCTGCACTCTAATAAATGTAATGAGTTAAAATGTAATGAGGTAGTAGTGTTCTGTCTAGAGTGATATGAATTGTTATTTATTATAATATTACATTGTCAAATTATTAATTATTGGTTCTTTTGAGTGCTCTTTGGGAAGAACTCTATTTGCAATGTTCAGTCATTTCCTTGGCCCTTTGTAAATCATCTCTTAGAAATTTTCAGCTTGCTGTAGCAAGTTGAAACGGGCATTCTGATAAGTAATAAAGAATGGGACTTTTAAACAGTGCATTGTGCAGTATCTTTTTACAATTGTGATTGTCTTTTATGTAAGTCTTGAATTACTACTACTACTACTAATACTATTATGTGTGTGTGTATCGGTACTATCCTTATAATATATCAAATAATGCTAATTAATCACTTGTGTGTGCTTCCTCTTGTGGGCATCAGTGAGGAAGCAGTCGAAAGCAGGGAGAAATGTTGGTGTACCATCCTGGTAACCCTGTTTAATTAAACAGAAAACAAAAGAAACAAAACAAGTTCTTAAATGCTCAAAAATACATCAGATTAAGGTCAGTCTTGCAGATATTCTAATTCTCTGATCTCTCCATTAATCTCTCTGGTATGAGTCTCTGGCTCTTAGTAGACTCAGGTCCAGGTCTGCATAAAGAGCCACCTTTCCCTGTCGTTACTTTATATGGCAGATCTGTGAGAAGAGATAGGGCTTCTTCCAGAAGTCACAATTTGTCAAGAGTGCTGCCACTGTGCATCTTCTCTGTGTTGTAGAGAGAGGACAGTATACCATGTGTGATAGTGCCCCCTCTCACCCTGCAGTGGTATTGGTGCACACACACACACACACGCACACACACACACACACACATATATATATATATATATATATATATATATATATATATAGAGAGAGAGAGAGAGAGAGAGAGAGAGAGAGAGAGAGCAGTTTCATTAAATGGAGTCATAATTATTGGAATTTAACAAATGCAGGCAATGCCTATGAGCTTGGGGAACCAAATCTTTATTGCTTTCTTCTAGTCATTTCACAAGATGTACCCTCTTGCAAAATACCAGAAATTTCTGTTACTTTTCATTGTAGTAATGTTTATTTGGATTTATTCTAATGTTATTTAGGGGCAAAAAGAACTTACTGCCCAGATAACTAGCTGTAAAAGTAATTTATTTAGAGACCTAAGGCCTTTGAATGGTATTTATATACAGTACATGTATATATAGGGTTATAGTGTCATTATTGTCATGTGTCCAGAGTTCAGTGAAATTCTTACTTGTATGTACTCATCAACATGCAACACATTACCATTATTTGGCACTATACCTCCGGTTATTTGCCCGTTCATCCAAACAGGACCTCCCACCTCACTCATCTTTGCTCTTTTATTCTCCTGCTTGTGTATAAACATAACATCCACATAATGCTGTCTAGCTTTACCGTACAGCATTGACACATTTTGCTTTTTTGACAGAAGGCAATAAATGTTAAATTAGGAGTGTAAATTGGATCCCATCCTTTTTTGCATCCTCTTGTGTCTTATTTTGTCTATACTGTACTGTAAAGAGTTTTATTGGCAATAAAAGAATAAAAAAATTATTGAACACTTGAGAAGTTATTTTATTTTTATAACAGAATGTTACTAACCAGCAAAGCAAAGTTCTATGCAACATGACATGCCCTTATGACCTATCTGTGTGTTGCGATAATCACTATGTTGACTGATGAAAACTTCTTTCCATATAAAGCACAGTGTTGGCAACAACCTTCGGGCTATGAATGAAATGGTCTCTTGGTTTTTGACAATACTTGCACAACCAGTAGTATCCCACTGCTTTACTAGTTACCGAATTGTTTCATGTATCCCTCATGTGTCAAATAGGAGAATCCTGCATGAACATACAATTCCACAAGCGAAATATGGTGTTTTATATCTTTTCCATGAACCACACAGAAAAAACAACTAAGAAAATAAAGTTCTGTGTGCTTTCAAACAGAATGATAGATACGTAGAATAAGTTTGTATTGTAATTGATCTAATATTCAAATATACGTACTGTATATGCATATAATGTATGGTTGGAGAAATGCCTTCTGGGTGGTCACTAATACTTACTTAATCCATTTCGAGGTCACAGAGGACCAGGAACTACCTCTTTGGCCCTAGGAGGAGCATCATTAGTTAACGGCAGAACACATTCGCAGACATTCCCAAATGAGCCAATTTAGAATCTCCAATTAACTTAATATACTTCATATGGGAGAGAAAACCTAATGCAATTAAAAGTAAGTTGTACCCTTGAGCATCTCTCTCTTATTAGGCTAGGCTAGGCATAACTGGCAGTACCTGGACCTCCAACTGTCCATATTAGGCAACAGCATCCCATTTCTTCTACATAGAAATCCTTTACTGACATCCTTCTAGCCTTCTCAAGCCTTACTTCAAAACTAGTACTTTCAAACTATCTACTTCACTGCACTTGCTTCACTGACAGGACGTCCCACCCATGTCGTGCCTTTCTTATTCATGTATGTCTTGCTTGTAGGGATACACTCCATCGGTGAGGCTCTCTCTCTATCTCTTTCTGACTCATTGACTCTGGTCTGGCCCATTTGTCATACTGTAAATCTTTTACTACTGGTATTTTGCATTAGAGACCCATGTTCTAAATCAACAGTCTCCATTTCACCTTTTTCCACAAGGAAAAGAATATTCTGTACCAATGTTATTTAATGCATTCATTTACATTTCTAGTAGTCACAATTCCAGTTTTAAGCTTTGTTTGTCGTTAAAATATTCATTCAAAATATAAGCATGTTTTCAATAGTCTGTAAGCCTGTATTTTATTTTGTTTCACTGTAGAATGTCAGCTTTTGATCTTGTCCAAGTTGAGAATAAGAATGCATGGTGTATTTAAACAACAAATCAAAAACTTAACTCACAAACCAAGAATAATTGTTTTGTTTACTGGCATTTAAAACCATTTCTCCACTTGCAGTATGGGAGACTACTTCCTTTTTCTATTTCTTTCCTTCAAAGACATAATGCATATTAAAGGGAAAAGACAGGCTTGATCTGACTTTGTTTGCAGAAGTCATCGATATTGACACAGTCATCAGAGGAAGTTAAGAGAGCAAAAGAAGGGATGCTTAAAGCAAATGAGGAAAGGGCAGTGCAAAGTCAACTGTCCTCTGAGTGCCTTATGGTGTGTAATCCTTTAATTTTCTGAAAAGAAACAAAATCAAGAAAGATTAGTGTCTGTAGAAACCTTACTCATATTTTGAAATATGCTTTTATTTAATTTTGGATCCTAAATAACTCTTAACGATTGTACTTGTAATCAATTTGCAGATAAAGACCCATGTCTGCAACATTCAATTGATTTTCATCTTCTGTTGGTTTAAAATGCCATCGGAAAACTGCAAGTTAAAGAAAGTTTGGGGAGTGATTGTGACTTATTGGGGCTTGACGCCACACTCGGTTTACATTGTTTTCAACAAACAACCTACATAACTTACAGTATCCATTAACTCACATCCAATAACCTAAGAAGATTTTGGATAGTACCTGATTCTCGACCTAATGGTTCTATATTTTAAATGTACATTTTGAAACTTTGAGGTAAACTTTATCAAATTAACTTTTAAAAAATGCAAGAACATAAAACTAGGATGGTACAGATTGCATTTTAATTTGCCAGCAAGCTGCCACTTGCAGATGAATGGTTATGTACAGAATGTTCGCTTTGCTTATCCAGTAGGTCAGCTACGCCATATTCTTCAAACACAAAATATTAAGGCTTCTATTATGCAATAACTGAAAAAAAAACAACTAAAATGTTTACAGATGTGCTGTTTCTCAGGATATCAGAGTGCTGAAGATTATACAACCAACCATGTGTGGGGGACAGAACGAACAAAATTGATCTTGGAGACAGTGATATTGGAGACTGTGGTATTTAAAAGAGAGATGACACTTTAATCAAGAGCAGGGTTTTATATCCCACATTTATTTTTCTGAATTTACATTTTCATACCATATTATATCCATTTATCCATATAATTATATTTACCTAATGTGCCTGTTTCATGTTTCTACATTAAGGATTGGTTATATAAATAAATAGTTTCTGCAGAATTGATGAATAATACAAGCCAGAGACTAAACTACTGACATCCCTCGTCCAGTTTATTCCCGAAAACCATATTGGATTCTTTATCCATCCTTTGTTTTTTTAAAGCTATAATAATCGTGTATAACATTCGTTAAATGATAGTTCTTTGTGTCAGATTCAATTCACTTAAAGCTCGAATTATGAACCGAAAAAAAAAAATTCATCGAAAGACTGACGATGCAAGTAACAGGATCGCTACATCTAAAACGCATCTCAGTTTATTTTGAAAGCAATGTACTTATACCTTGCTCGGAACAATTAAAGTGAAGAAAAGGTGAAGGGGTGGAAAATTAAACCAGTGCTCCTTTTTAATACGATCAAAGAAAGTCAAGGGAAATTGGAGAAAGCCACGAAGAAAGCCACACAATTTTCAGAAAGAGAACTCACAAAACACTCAAGTAAATAAATTGCATGGGTTTAGGTAAATGTTTCTCTGAGTTATATGCCAGACGTTATTGAACTCCATATTATGTTTCATCTAATAAAAAAGAATACAACAGTTTTGTACAAAAATCATTTTCGGGTATGTTTTTGGCACTGCAGTTTAAGTGTTTCACAAATTAAAAAGGCATTGAAGATGCTAGTACTAAGAATGTAAAAGCAATGAGAATAAAGAACTTTACACACTAACTGACAATATAGAGAGTATACCTTAGTTTTTAAAAAGTTAATTCGGGTTTACATTCTATCTATCTATCTATCTATCTATCTATCTATCTATCTATCTATCTATCTATCTATCTATCTATCTATCTATCTATCTATCTATCTATCGGTCTGTCTGTTTGTCTGATCCTGTCTAACCTATACCCTCGTAAATAGCGGTTCTTTAATGGCACTTAACTGGGTTGGTTTGCTTGACAAAGAACTGTGTAATTACGGTAAGGGCTCTTTGGGCTCTGAAAACGTTCCTAATATGTACACAAAACAAAATTGTTTAATGTCTAGTAGGGTAAGTTACGAAGTAATTTTCATTTCACAAATATGTTATCAATTCATTGTGATTTATGAAGCATTTTACAGATCTATGATTCTTTGGGGAGGCAAAAATGGTTCTCCTGATGTGGCATCGCTCTGAAAATCCGCTTTGTCACCTTTAGTATTAACAGTGTATGTGTTTACAAAACAACTAAAATGTTTATCGGTTAATCCTTGCGCCTGCACTAACAAAAAAAAAGTAAATAGTAAAGTCTCTGAAATTACCTTAGTTATTTTGAATTCTTTCAGTCAGGCTTGTGTTGTTTTCTGTCCACTATACTTATAATTTAATATCTACACTTAGCGCATAATCCATCCAGCCCACACCATGCGCCAATCTGTGTGTTAATTTTTGCCGCACAAAAGTAATGTAGCGATATTCCGGGCGCATTTGCAAAAAAGATTTTTTGCTGTGAGGGCAAAATATCAATCAGCTTTAGTTGTTTTACTACTACTCTGTTGATAAAGTTTTTTAACGTAATAAATATAAGCATAATATTATTTACCTACAGTATTAAGAATTTAAAGGATATTTTAAGTTGTGTTCATATCTCCTTTCCACAGTAATAATAATAACAACAACACTACTAATACTAATACTGCTTGAACAGGTGATATGGAAAAGAAGTACGTTTTACATCAGGTAAACTGATTGTGTTTTCTTTTACTTAAAATGAAGTTCTGTAGTTTAATATATTCATAGCGCGGAAAAATAGGATTTGTTCATTGGTCCGACATTCAAGTAAGAAAGTCACTGTACACTGTGGAGTAGCCTACTATTACTGCTTTTCTTCTTCTACTACTACTACTACTACTACTACTACTACTACTAATAATAATAATAATAATAATAATAATAATAATTATTATTATTATTATTATTATTACTTGATTGTCAAGGTTGTGTTCTTCATTATTTTCAGTCAATACTACTGTAAAAAAGTTAGCAAAACTGAATATCATATTGAATGTGAAGTTAGTAGGCATGTTTATCGACAACAAAATAAAAATATTTTAAACACTTAATCTGAGGGGAGAAAAGAATCTGCCAGTTCATAGTATTTACGGATATACAGTAGTAACACACGGCTGATGCTTTACTAAACTATAAAGAAAAAATTAAGCATGTGTAATAAATTCTCTGTAAATATTATGAGGCACTTGAAAATGTAATATGAAATTCGTTTTTTTGGCATCGATTTTAGAGCTTTTGATTACTGATGGAAAAAACGTAACATTCAGGATTCTGCAAATCTGCAAAATTTACATAGACGTTTGAGAAAAAACACATACCATTTGTTTTTTTTAATATTTTGTCACTTGGTTTTGAATGATGAGCATAGGGTGTTTGGAATTTACTCTATTTTACTTAGTTGTTCATAAATATTATGAGATTTAATGCGAATTAAAATATAATATCTTGTGTCCGTTTATGCAAATCTGGGGGCCATTGCAAATGATACAAAATAAGGAAAGAAATCAACACATTTAATATACGATGTAACGGTACTATCACTGAAGAAAAACGTAAATATATTGTATGGTAACCCTATTGTATTTTTGCGACGTGTAGTAGGTAGAACATATGCACTATCCTAAGAATTTAAAGTTAAGCAAAATGTAAAAAAAAAACTAGATACATGCATGAGTCCCAGTTGAAGTGTTCTGAATAATTTTAATGCAATTTCACAGTGTCGTTTAAAATGTATTATTTTCTTAATTAGCATTGTAGATATTTTATCTAAAGAAATGTATTACATCGACTTCTTAATACACCGTTTAACCTGGACTCGATAGATAGATAGATAGATAGATAGATAGATAGATAGATAGATAGATAGATAGATAGATAGATAGATAGATAGATAGATAGAATTTTGCGTAGATGTTTTTCCATCAACAGGAGACATAGGATGGCAATACAGTCTATAGTATACACGATAGCTCATGTTATCTATCTGACTGTAAATTTAACCTTGTAAATAAAATCAATCAATCTATCTATCTATCTATCTATCTATCTATCTATCTATCTATCTATCTATCTATCTATCTATCTATCTATCTATCTATCTATCTATCTATCTATTTTTGTTTAAAAAATATTATTTTCTAGTTATATAAAACTTGACAAAGGGAACTCGGTTTAAATATACACATTTTCATTAATACGCAAGAAATCGTCTCGTGAATTACTGTGGGAAAGATGTTCAGTGCATATAAACGAGATTATATATTATAAAATATGTAATATGTGAATAACAAGACATGAATGGTTGCCATGAACAAATATAATTAATCTTTTTGCATTCTTAAACAGTGAATTCATCGAATGTAAACGTGTTCTGAAAGTAGGATCAAACACTCATTAGCTCTTCTTAAAGCTTAACTCCGAAGCGCTTTCTTATGCTAATTAGCGCTGACATCACCGTGAGATCAAAGGCGCCGGAGGTGAATATAAGGCTGGAGTTGGGCAGCTCAGCCTCTCGCGCACATTCAGTCAGGGAACCGATAGCTGGCTGGGAAGCGTCGCGCTGGAAAAATAGGAAAATAAGTATAAGAAAGAAAGAAAGAAAGAAAGAAAGAAAGAAAGAAAGAAAGAAAGAAAGAAAGAAAGAAAGAAAGAAAGAAAAAAAGAAAGAAAGAAAGAAAGAAAGAAAGAAAGAAATTAAGGAGGAACACGATACCAATCTATACGGGTCTGACCTAATCTCTCTCCGGGAACAGTGGATTTACAATCAGATGTTTTTCACGGCAGGACTTCGGTTCAAAACATAACTTTTTTTTCTTTCTGGAGCTATCAGGAGTTGTAGGTGGGTATGAATGTGGCGTGTAATCTGTTTCTGAGGGAACTGTCTTGTCTGCTGCGTCTTGGAGCTTAACAAGTCCCTGGGAAAAAAACCTGAGCACCTTCTTAAACAATATGAATCCATCGATACTTTTGAGGATAACTGTTTTAAAGCTCATATGCATGACCTTGAAATTTTACAGAGCAGTTTTGGATTTCGCGATGTAAAAGAGTAGACGAAATAGCAACTCCTCGATGCACACATACGTTTTCCTTAACACTAAGAACACGTCTTTGTATTTATTTATTACCTCAAACAATAAGCAAAGTTAAAATTTCACTCATGTTATAGCCTACAATAAATGAGCTTCTTTGCGTAAAAACAGCTAAGGATGCCTTTTAGCAGGAATTCTGTTCATTCACGTACAGTCTGTGCTGCTCCTGACGGGTATCATATTTGTGCATCGATGCACAATGAAATAGAAGCTTCTACGGAAAACGAAGTCAGACTAGTTGCATGACAGCTAAAGACCGTTCAGACAAGAAAACAAGAGTAACACTTTATTATTATTATTATTATTATTATTATTATTATTATTATTATTATTATTATTAGCAGTAGTAGTAGTAGTAGTAGTAGTAATAATTCTTTGCATTTATATAGTAGTAGTAGTAGTTTCTACATAGCGTTAATTCCGGATCGATCTGGGAACATCATGCTACCTTTTAAATATATATATCTTACGCTGAATTACTTAATCAAATTGCAATGTGGTACAGTGTGCTGATGTGATTCGTCTTATAGGTAGGTTCACTAATTCGAAAACTATGCAACCATTTAGAAGGGCATAACTTCTTAAAAATCATTTCACTGTAAACTGTCAGTGAGGAAATAAATCGATAATGGTCAAAAGCACAGTTAAATCAAGTTTAATCAGGCATTTGAAAATAATCCACGTTTACGTGTACTTTAAATGTAGCTGATGAGCCGTTTACTTTTGGAGATCTTAAAGGCCGATGGGTGGGTGTATAGTTTGATCGATAGACAAACGGTGTCCAAGTTTCGCAGTGTACAAACTTGGTTATGAATCAGGAAACCTACGAGTTTATGTACAATACGTGCCGAGTTTTTCCGTGAGGTGAGATAGGCACGAGAACCCTGCGATCTGCGCCCTGGGCTTGAAAATGAATGCGTAAAATGAATTGTTCTTGATATAACCAACGTATTTGATATAAAACGTCACGTTTGAGTAGTGAACCTGTTTATAGATTTTCGTTTTGGGTTCTTTGAGGTCTTTGGTAATATACATTAAGCAACTCTATTTTTGTTTACGTTATAACAGATTAATTTCACAAAAACACTTCAGACTGGTAATAAAAATAGTCGGAACACTGCACATGAATATCCGAAGAGCTCGTCTGATGTACCATAGGTTGAGGCTTATTGTTATTTTCAGAGCTCTGTTCTGTCCCAACGGATAATGTAACAGATCTTTTGGATTCTTGTTTGACCTAAATTTAGAATAGTTATCGTCTATTGTAAGTTTTTTAAAGTGGCGAATTTGTTCTTACATTTAGCATTTATCTTATTTGCATGTATCATATAGTCTTTTTTATTCGGTTGATTAGACTGAAGTTGAAATTGTCTTCTGCCTTTGATGGGTTTGCCACAGTGGAACTGAGACAATTTTGGGAGAATCCATCGCGAACATCACTACACCTGCGTGTGTCACATCGCTAAGCTTTTGAATATCTGACAATTTTTCTATTTATATGCAAGCTATATTTTAAAATCACTCTGTAATTCATATTAAAATCGAAAGCATTCCTGATGATTTTCCGTACTTTCCAGATCACAAGAGAAAGCAGAAGAGCGCAGCTAAGAACCTATAAATGGGGTTTAGACTTTAAAGTTAAAAATGTTTGTCAGAAAGAGCGGATAAACACGTCGGCCAAGTTCTGTTTATAATAAAAAACGTTGTTTTTCTCCATCTAAACTTTTTAGTGACACAAAATATTTCTGAGGGTCATAAACATCAAAACATTAAAGTTGTACATAAGTAAAACCAAATGCTAAGAAATTTTAACTTTAAAGATACAGGAGGATAAAAAGTATTTCATATGTGATATTTTGCATGTAGAGTATAGCTCAAAGATTAAATGGTATATGTCTGTGATGTAGTTAATGGATTGTGGGCGTCTGCATTAACAAATACTTTGGCTCCTTTAAAACTGATATACTTTTACATTTTTAACAGGTTGCCACCAATCTTATTGCTGAAAAAGAGGCATTTGTTAAAGATCATTACATTCAAATACACTTGAAAGTCATAAATTCATTTACCTGGACAGCAAACATTTAATAATGAAAGAGCTTTGGAGTTTCCCTTTGATGAGCCTTGTCACTCTTCTTCTACAGTTTAATGTTTCCTCTGGAATTAAATGGTTGTAAGTAATTCATATCTTTTATAACTTTAAAATGGTTTTTCCTTCAGATTGTTCACTCACCACTGGAATATTTAGCCACAACTCTTGATTTCTGCTTATCAAAAGCAGTTTATGCTGCTACAATAAAGTTTATGTATTTATAATCCTTGTCTTTTAAACTTCCAGTGCATTTTTAATAAATACAAGTTAAGGATTTTACAGCATTGACAGTGTGATGGTCTATTTAAAACAGATGCCAAATCAGTATTAAGCACCTGTTCAATGGGAATAGCTGAAAGAAAGGCATAGCACAGCATGGGCACAGTGCCGTTCACCCATAATTTGAAACAGCCTTAGATCAAGGGCACACTCATGAATTATAAAATTGCAGGATATCCCATGAAATTGTAATCGGTAGCAAAAGTCAAAGACAGCACTATCATTCTTTTCAAACATAGATGATAAAAGGGTATTTGGAATATTACCCATCTACTGTTCACATTTCAATGGCAAAGATGATTTAACACCTTTAGGAAAGTCCATCACCATGTAAAACCTTGTATTGTTACTTCATGGTTTATGACTGCTCTGAAGAGTGTCTGCCAAAGATTCTACAAATTTCCTGTAACTGTTGTGTCCTGGAAAGAGTTGAGCTTTTGATTCTCTTACAATTTATAAATTAGCCAGATGTGTTTTAGAGTTTTATTTAAGGTCAGACAGCTCCAAGAATATTTCAATTGCCCAAATCTTTTTTTTTTTTGCCTGAGCTGATTCAATTTCTTTGTGCAATTTTAAGACTAATGGTTCAAAGTATTTGTCTTAGGACACAGTATGACTAAAGAAGAATTAGGTAAAAGAGGACATTAATTATAAAAGGCTTTGTATTCATTATGATATCAGATCCTACATTTATTAACTTTAAAAATGAATGAGGCTTTTTTGCATAATGTTTGTAAGTAGATTTGTTGTACTTTAACAATGTAAATATTAGTTACTTTATTTTCACTTCTGTGTTGTATTAGGCCAAAGCTGTGCAATATAAGAGCTTTAAGATTAGCAAAAGTAAAAGAAAGTAAGATGAAAAACACAGTTACTGTACAGTATATATTTAGAAATGTGATGTCACACACATATATATATATATTCTCTCTAGCTGTGTTTATGTAAATATATATTATATGTATGAATTGATAGATAAAACATTTCTTAAATGATAACTTACTGTAAATGGCATTTAGCAGCGTAATTTGAAGAGTTGCTGCCTTTCAGCCTCACACTGAGTTAAAGAAAGAGCCTCCTTCTCTATCGAGCTGGCATTTCTTTCCATTTATGCAGAATTCCAGCTGAGTTTTGATTCCCCTTCATATAAGGATGTATCTTGGTGTAAATAAATTGCTCTTGTGTGCCTGTCTTTTGGTACATCCTCATCTAACTAATCACCCTTCACAAATTGGATAGATCAATAACTTGACAGTGCACTGTCTTCTTTAGCTCATTTGTTAGTTTATGTAAAATAAATGGTTCTGTTATTCTAATCAGCTCTGACCATTTCTCATTTTATTTCTGGTAGAGCTCTTGCTAAAACCCCAGCCTCATTACACCTAAACCAAACACAGCACTGCAAGATACTGGAGGGACTGGTCTCTTCTCAAGTGCAGCTCTGCCGGAGTAACCTGGAGTTAATGCAAACCATTATTCAGGCAGCAAAAGAAGTCAAAAAGACATGCCAGAAAACATTCGCTGACATGAGGTGGAACTGCTCGTCTATTGAATTGGTGCCCAACTTCTCACCTGACCTAGAGAGAGGTACTTAAGTCTTCTATTTAAACATATTTCATATTAACAGTAATTAATGCTGATTGGAGGCCATTTGAATACCTTTGATTTTATTGGATGAGGTTCATTTTGCAGTAATGAGGACAAAGGGAAGTGGTGTAATGAATGAAAAGCAGGACTCTGCTTACTCCCCTCTTTTGGAATTGATGTGCTGTTTCCTTTCTGTCAGTGGGATTTCGCTCATGATGATGGGTTCACTTTGTACAGCTGAATGTGCAGTAGGAACTCGCAGTGCGGCCTATGCTAGTTGAATATGCTACTCTTTGTCTCACTGATCAAGTCCCTATTAAATCACATTTGCTGTGATCGAAAAGTCCTTATTTCTGCAGATTAAAAAATTTGATAAGCCAAGCATGATTTTTTTGGACTTGCTATTTGGCATAATTGTTACCTTTAACACCACATGGATGGAACAGCTACAGTATTTTATAGTTGTTATCTTTTGCTCATAGTAGTTGAAAAATTCCATTAATAGTACTACGCAGATAATATATTAGCTGTGTAATATTTGTTTAATGCTTATTTCATGTCAAACATGAATATAAAAAAGTTCAGTACTCTCCTTTCTGTAGCTATCTTTCACTATTCACTTACAGTCTCAAGAGTAGCAGAGCACCATGTTGGGTATTCTGTGGTACTGCAGACTATGTTAGAACAGTGTCCTTGTGCACAAATCTCTCTCAAATGATTTGTATACTAAATTTTACTTATAAAAGATTGTTTGAAAAGTTTTAACCTTTACATTATTTACCAGAACTATTATGTGAGTATTGCAACAAGTTTATAAAAATAATCTCCAGATGAGTTCAGAAGAATACAATATTTAAGAAAAAATACCAACCAAAACAGACAAAATGAAATTCAAGTGCATTTGAACATTTTACAGTTCTGCATGCCATAATTCCCTCAAGATAGCCTTAAAAGCTCCTGATTCTTTCTCTTTATACTTGCCAGCAAGATCTTAAAATCTTGAACTATATGAATGAAACTAAGTCATTTAGTCCAAAACAGCTCATCAATCCTTATTGCCTTAAAGTTTCAAAATGTGTCAGCTTGAGATTTGTAGATTCCCCCAAGTATTAATATCTACTATACTGCTTGATCTCTTTGTGAGAAATACTTTTAGGGTGATCTTATGTGTCTGTGGAGGATACTTGTTTTCTAACAGTTAGGTGGTACAGATGATTTGATAAACCTATTGATTGTGAATTTCCCCTTGGGATTAATAAAGTATCTATCTATCTATCTATCTATCTATCTATCTATCTATCTATCTATCTATCTATCTATCTATCTATCTATCTATCTATCTATCTATCTATCTATCTATCTATCTATCTATCTATCTATCTATCTATCTATCTAGTTTTATACAAGTCAGCATTCTGGAAGAAAGTAATTTTTAAAGGAGAGCTTGTGCTTGTCTGTCTCCTTTGTGTTTAATAGAGTTATTGTAATTTTGGGTGATTTACAGTATATTTGTTAGATGTATATTCACAAAATACATCAAAGACTAATTTAAATCATAAAGTGAATAATTTTGCAGATTGAAAGTTCTCTTTTCTATTGCAAATCTGTTTTGTACTTAGATATTAATAGCTTATACCCCACTAATTACCATATTATTGCCTAATAAAAGGTATCACTTTTGGCTGACGACAATGGATTTGAGCTGCACTTTCAATTTCTTCAGTCAAGGAAGAAATCTAGTCTTCATTGATAGACAATAACATTATCTGAGGCCTGCTCAAACATTGTATGAGCACTTTCTGTAGATAAAGGTTACTGTCAAATAGTGAAGCAGGAGACAGTATCACGTGAGCTAGAAATGTTGCACTATTTTTCCACTAGAGGTTTTTTTTTACCACCTATGGTATTCCATAAGGACCCTTTTCTGATGAGGCACACCTGTATTTATTGAGTGATGCAACTGATCACTAGTGCAAGACCAAACCATGTTTTATTGCTTGTGGTTTCTGTGGGTTATCTTTTTAGAGCTCAAAGCGGATATATTTGCTTTTTGTTATGCTGCCAGTGGAATAACAATAAATCTGAAATACCGTGAGCTTATTGGCAAAAAAAAAAAAAAATCTAAAAACTCTCAAGATAATTGCAGACACACTTCAAACATTTGGCTTTGAATCAAACAAAGAGTTGATAACTTGATGACATCTCTTAAAGGAGACAGTCTTCATAAAGTTGCCCACCCTTGTAAACCACTGCCAGGATTAACTGGCTTAGCATAGACAAGCCTAAGAGCGTCTTTGATGTGTACCATGTTGAGTCAAGGTGGTGTTCTGTCAACTTTGCTATTAAGTGCAGCATATCAAATTAATGTATGTAAGCTACCCCGCAGTTACTGGATATGGATTTTTTTTTTCTCTTTACAAGGCTACTATATGTTGAACTGAATGGGACTGTAAAATTAATTCCAGACAATGTGTTAAAGACTTGAGTGCAATGAATCTCTTATGCCTTCTTTTAAGGGCTGTATCATTTTAATAATATGCACTCCCTTTGAAATAGCATCTGTATATAATTCTCTAGTAGGCAAAAGGTAATAATTTCAATTGATAGAAATCTGCTTTACAAACATCACAAATTAAAATGATGATATCTGGAGACTTTAAGGAAATACTTTTGTCTGACTATGGTATGTGTTCAATAATACAGGGACAAGAGAAGCTGCATTTGTGTATGCATTATCAGCAGCTGCTATCAGTCACTTTATTGCCCGAGCCTGCACTTCTGGTGATCTTCGAGGATGCTCCTGTGGGCCTATTCCAGGAGAAATTCCTGGGCCAGGCTACCGGTGGGGTGGCTGTGCAGACAACCTGCATTATGGACTTCTAATGGGTTCCAAGTTCTCTGATGCCCCAATGAAGATGAAAAAGTCTGGTTCACAGGCAAACAAATTGATGCATCTCCACAACAGTGAAGTGGGACGACAGGTAATGTTAATAGTCTGATGAAAATATGATTATGTGACATGTGGAGTCTTGCAAAATGGGTCCTGTCTTATCCGATGTTAAAGATTATATGTTAGTTTAAAACATTAGCATGCAAAAATTTATGGCATGTCTCCTAACAAGGACAATATTTAAATCTTTAAGAAGACAATTGATTTTGATTCATATTATGTTAGATGTTACAGTTAAATATAATCTTGTAGAGTAGAAGGATATATTTTAAATATGTATAATTTAATCTCTTAAATAGCATATGTTTTTCCATTAAATCAAGTGTATTCTCAGAAAATATCATGTTGGTGCACAGAATAATTGAAAACCCAGCTGTAAGGGGTCTGAAAGAAAGGGCATGCCAGGTGGTTTGCATCTATTTATGAAGAGGGTGTTTTTTTAAATGTTTTGGAGGGAACAAATGAGTGTATATATCTCTTTTCAAAAGTATACATCCTTGGTTACAACTTGAAGGCGTTACTTATTTTTCATTTTTTAAGAAATGGAAAAAACAGTACACGGAATTCAAGCCCATTAATCTTCAACATTAAAGGAACAAGTACAGTGCATGCTGCATTTGGCCCTGTGTTGTCTTCATGTGTCCTACTTGATTTAAAAGACTGCAGCAGATATCAATAGCGATTGAAGAAGCGATGTTCGTGTAGTTTAGTGGGTTATTAGGATGCTGTGAATGAGGGGCTGAAAACATTGTAGGCAACAAAAGTTTACCAATGTGAAGCACAAGAATGTTCCTTGCATTGTGCTAATAAAAATGACTTCTGCCTCGACTTAAACCAGCATTTGAATATGAGTATTTTAAAATCTTTTACTTAGCAAAATAAGACGTAAAGCAAAATGATTCAAAACAACAGCAACTATTTAATTTCCTGTTGAATCAACATTTCCTTAAATAGTGCTTTTCAAAACTTATGTTACCAGTCTTATACTTACAGCAATTTGCTGCCTACACAATTGCTGTATTTTCAGGTCATTGTGGTATGGTTCTTTTGCTCTTCATATGCAACTCTTACAATAAATCTGTATAGTATTAAATAAGGATAAAAGGTACCAAGTGGGTATGTCAACACTCTTCTTAATTTATAAGTATTTCTAAAACACGTTCAATGAACAGAAAATTGCTTTTTTGAACTCCACAAGCTAAATGACCTTTGAAAATGTGATGTGAAACTACATATAACCTGACACGTACTTTATTTTTTACAATACAAATTAAGGATTGAACTGCTTTTCATTTAATGTTGTGATGTTAATCTATATGTGAAAATAACAGCTTACTATCACTTAAAAGAGAGACTGAAGTTGCAGTAATATGATGTCATGAAAATAGTCAACAAGCATATTTATTATTGCTTTAATTGCAGGCATTAAGTGAAGCTCTTGAATTAAAGTGTAAGTGCCATGGTGTTTCAGGCTCTTGTTCAATAAAGACATGCTGGAGGGGCCTCCAAGATCTTAAGGACATTGCCATTGATCTAAAGACTAAGTACCTGTCAGCTAGTAAAGTAGTACATCGACCAATGGGCACTCGGAAGCAACTGGTTCCAAAAGATATTGACATCCGTCCAGTACGTGAAAATGAATTGGTATACCTTCAGAGCTCTCCAGATTTCTGTGCCAAGAATGAAAAACTTGGCTCCCTCGGAACTCAAGACAGGTATGTTTGAATGAACATTTAGATATCAGGGTTTTAGACTGGGAAGAATTAGGGTAAAAGAATAACCGACATTTATAAATAGTCATTATTTTCTCCATAGGTCATCATTAATTAAAGCTAAAAAAAAGATATAAAACAGCAGCATGGTGGCACATTTGGCTTCTATATTGCCCCTCTTGTTACTAAGTGTATTCAGAAAATTAATCCATCCATTTATGACTTTTCTTGAGCTCACTTATTCCAATTAGTGTCGCAGGAAGAGCTAAAGGCCAAGTAAGGAATTACTCCTGAAATGGTACAAATAGATAAAAGGGGATGAGTAAATAGCATTGATCAACATTAAAAACCTAACGGACAGTAATTACCATTTAGAAGCCATTACACGCGGACAGGAATTACAAATGTATCTATTTAGTTTCATTTTTGAGAACTGTTTAGAAAAGCTTCAGTGATCAGTATCTGTTAACTGATATCTAAATTCATGCTAAAACGAGATGAAGTTTTCTGATTGTAATCTGTGTTAGTCATTACTGAACATAATCTGCTGTGTAGTGTAGGTGAGCAGATACAAATTGAAAATTTGTATGTAGAGTCAGTAGTACCATGCCGCATGTAATCTCAATGGGACATTATACATACAAGTGAAAACAGCTCACATGCTTTCCTAAGGCTGAGATGTTTATCGTACATTCAGCTGGATGCCACTAAAACAATCTGTAGCTAAGTATTGTACATTTTTATTAATAACTAAGGTCAACCCATCTTGTAGGGTGTGACATTCTCTGCTAACCTAATCTCTTTGACAAAGTTATAACAACACCCTTATTTGCCTCTGCTAACAAAGATCACACTAGTCATTATTTTTTCAAGTTTTGTAAGATATTATAAGAGCTAGAACTATACAGTATTTTTGACTTAAAGATTTCCTACTATGACTCTGCATTGTGGGTTCAGAAAAGGAATGAATGATTATGGTTCCTATACATTAAAATTGGCAATGGGCCTCTTTTTATAATATATCAGATTTAGATTTTAACAAGTGTTGAAAGAATTGACAGGGATCCCACCAGAATCATCCTTCTAGCCATCTTTGATCTTGAAGAGAATGACAGAATTCTTCTGTTAGAAAACAGATAATTGCAATAGCATATCTGAACTTTTTTACATACTGTATGATAAAACAACTTAATGCTTTAATTAAAGCATATTACAATAGATTACTTAAATTAACTAAAACATTTAAATGTACTATCTAAATATTTGAAAAGTGTGTTTACTGAAGCAGAAATTTCAACAGTCATCTGAAGGAAAAGTCATCCGTTTCAGACCTACAAACTTAATTGCAAAAAAATTCAAAGCCTCCTGTCTGTGGAAACATAATTTTATTGTAAACAAAATAACATGTCCAAGCAGTGAACAAATTAAATGAAATCCTTCCAAACGGCAAGTTACCAATGCTCATGAAATTATTCATTTTGAATTGTACACTAAGTTTTGATAATATAAAAATGCATAATCTGTGTTGCCAAAGTGCATACAAGACAGAGACTAGCATTACGGCTCCAAGACCCTCACATTACATGTCCGTATAGGCCTGAAATTATCTAAGTTACTTAACTTTAATGAGCCCATGCTTTAACCTTCTGATCTTTGAGGATTACGTTTATTGCCCAGTAGTAGCATATCTCAGTAACACAAAAAGGATTTAGTGCTTTCAGAAGACCAGGATGATCTGGAGAAAAAGTACGGATATGTTACAAGTGGATATGTTATAAACATCTATCTATATTCTGATTCGTCTTATCCAGTACAGTGCTGTAATTTGAAACATTATCTTGGCAGCATTATTCTGAACTTTTGCAATTATAATGTTTATTTATAATTCAACCATATCTATAAAATTAAAATTACAGCACCGCACAATTAAAATGTTATGCCACATTTAAGAAAATTAGTTTTGTTTTTAATTGGCATGAATGCAATATATATAAACCCAGATGGTTTTTAATGAAATTAAAAGACATGGAAGCATAATTATGGCTTTATGGCTATTTCCGTGCAATTACTATGTTTGGTTAATTAACCAATATAATTATATTAATTATTGTAAAAATGCTCTAAATACTGTAGTTATCATTATAGAGTAAAGGAGTGTAGAAAGTAAGCATATCCATATAGAAATGTTGAAAAAACTACCTATCAATATAAAGCTAGTATAAAAAGAATAAATGCATTCATATAAAAACTTTCTTCTCACTTATATAGTATTAGAATGAACTTTGAATGCATTTTAGCAGTTTTCAAAAAATATGTTTCATTTCTGAATGCTCAGTAATGGTATTTGGCATAATACTGAACATTTAAGCAACACATGAACATATGATACAAAATCTTGAATTATACAAGTATATGCTATCTGCTATTAATGTTGAACTGAAATAGTGTAGATTAAAGCAAAATGTACTGTTTAAAATTCAGCATACAAAGATGGTAGTCTTCTATTAAAATTCATGCGTTTTAGCAAAATTCAATGTTTGTAAATCGATCCACTATTTCAATATGCAAAGGCTCAAGCATTGTCTGTGTCTAGTTTGTATGTCCTGTACTTGTTCATATAAAATAAGAAATATATATATATATATATATAACTAATTACTTTGATAATAAAACATATTTCTTATAGTCATAGAAAATGATAACATCTAAAAAGAAAGAAAGAAAAAAATGTTGTCAAATATGTTTCCTAATTTACACCTAGTGATGATGGGGTAGCCTTCAACCACACATAACCCTGAATTGGATTAAGCAGGTCTGAGAATTATTTAATAAGGTTTTGATACAATAAAAAAGGAAAATATATGATAAACATAAAATACAATAAAAAATAATTTGAATGTTATCTAATAGAAAACACATATATAATATAATGGCATGAAAGCTTTAGTGTCAGTGTCTAAACTGAAATTATATTTTTTTCCTTTAGAACTATATAAATATTAATGTAATAATATATTTGTCCCTTTCTAAGTTTATTGACTCTGTTAAGGGATTGCAGAAATCTAAAACTATCTTGGCAATAGTGTTTCAATGCAGGAAATAGCTCTTTATATCGACTTAGGAAGCAAACACGCGCTCAGCCACACTCACTCATTCTGAACTACAGTAGTTAGCACAATTTGTTCTTCTTTGGTTTATGGAAAGAATATGGGGTATCTGATGACAACCCCAATGAAAACTCCACACTGACAGAAACCGCAGCATTAACCATGCCATCCTAAGAAAGTCTAATGCCAGGAAATACGCACTCAGCCACACTCCCATATTCTGGGTTAGTTTGCACAATTTCTTCTTCTTTGGGTTATGGGGAGAAGCTGGGGTACCTGATGTTCCCAGGAAAACTCCACTTTGACAGTGATCGCAGCACTAACCAGGCTGTTCCAGTAAAGTCTAATTCTTCTCTTAAATATACATTATTATTTTTATTTATTTCTTTTGTACTTATTTAGCTGACACGTTTATTCATGAGGACTTAAAACATTTGGTGAATACAACTGGTTACATTTATTTTTGTTTTGCCAATTGGAGCACAGGCATGTGAAGTAACTTGCTTGTTGTCAAACAGTGTCAGTAGCAGGATCTGAATCCACAGTCTCGGGGTTTGATGTCTAAAGCCTTACCAATATGCAACACTACCTGCTGTATTTTTTTAAAAAACAAAGCAAAACTTTATGAGTTATTGCAGCCAAGAGTGCTTCTGAAAGTCAATTAAATTTGAGCATCTTATACATGTGCACAATACGTCTCGCTGTGATCCTAAAAAAAAATTTTGTTTTGGGACTGCAATATTGATTTAGATATGTTCTCGACTTGTTATTGTTGTAGTGAAGAATTTGGTCTATTCAAGTCCAGAATGTCATTGACAAGTTTTTGTAGACCTTTTTCAATTGTCACAATGTGCATGCCAGAGAGAGAGCACTTACAGATAAACAGAGAGAAGCAGTTTGCTCCAAAAATAGGACAAGGACAGGCCTTGCTGATTTTCTTTAGTTGGTTATCATCTGGAAACAGTGACTTGTGATGTGTGCTGTTGAAAAACAAGGCAAAGATATGATCTGGATTCACTTGCAACTGTCTGCATCCGGCAGGTTAGGAATGCTTACAGTGGCTTTTGTGAGGCCTATAGACTGGAATTTTCAGCATGCACACGAAGGTCACCCTATCTGACTGGTTATTGTGAGCTGTCTGTGTGCGATTTAGTCGACACAAAAAGGTAGTGAACTGGAGCTCAGTATGGAGAACTAATGTGCACTAGGGTGGGAGGGTGGAGGGGGGTGGTGTTGCATTACAGTATCTTGATTGTGAGTTAATTTACAGTTCAGGTATGAGTTTATTTAATAAGTACCTGATTTCAGTTATGAAGTGAAGTGTGATATATGGAAACTGCATGTACAGAAGAAAACAATTGTGAGTATGTGAGAAAGATATAGAACATCTGGATTATAAACCGGTGTGAATGTAATTTTTTTTTTAGAAAATCCTAAATTATGTTTTTTGCAGCACTTTTGATCAGTCTGCTTCCTTTCAACAATACATCAATGGCTTTTAATAGCTCATTCTGGAATGTGCTGTAGTGTAATTTATTTGCATCTTGGACAGCAGTCATGAATACAGTTATTAAGTTGGTCATACAGCTAATATTACAAAAGAAACACACCCGGTTACACTGAACAGTCATTTAATTCTGCCATTCAGTCAATTCTGTTTGTGAACAACTTAAGGGGTCATTTGCAGGTCAGGCATAATTTTGTGCAGGACGCTGTTTTAACTGAATAATACAAATGTTAGTGTTAACGTGATTGGGGGATTTAAATGTGAGATAAGATATTTTAACTCCCTTGGTGCCAAGCTGGATCAAGCTTCTGATTGGCTGTTGTGTGCATTGGTGTGTGTAAGTGTGTGTGCGTGGAATGGTAACTGAAGTGGGATACTAATTGGAAACACATGGCAGTCCGCAAAATGCATTTAAAGTCTCGATTCAACCAAACCGGAGGTAAATTAGATTCTAAAAGCTTAACGTAAAGGACATTTACCCAGGTTGGCACAGTGTCATTCCTTGTTTGTTTTGTTTTGCTTTTTCACCATAAATGTATGTTTTTCCCCTTTACAGACATTGCAACAAGACATCCATTGGCAGTGACAGCTGTGATCTTATGTGTTGTGGACGAGGCTACAACCCCTACACCGAGAAGCTTATAGAAAGGTGTAACTGCAAATACCACTGGTGCTGTTATGTTACGTGCAAGAAATGCGAGAGAACTGTGGAAAGATACGTTTGCAAATGACCTGTTTGGCTTCTACTTCAGTCTTTCCAATATGTGAGGCTGCAATATAACCAAAGCACTATGTACTGAGATGATGGATTTTGTCTTAAGCTTGACCATGTTTATTTTATTAAGGACTTTATTTTAAAGAGCCAACCAGTGGACCTTGCATCTACAAACATCAGAAAATGGATTTTTGCTTAATGCATGTGGATGTTGAAACATAATGTCACTGCCTTATTCCCTTATGAATAAATACCGTAGACATCTGCAAAGAAGGGAAACATTTAGCTAAACACATTGCAAGCGACATTGGAATTCTCAAAGGAAAAAAAAAAATATAAAATTATATATAATATAAAAATTGTAAAGTACAGCCTGAACATGAACATTCTCCCTTTTTAATAATGATGTTAAAAATCACAAATGGAACTCGGAGCGAATGGTTTGGATTTCTTCTGCAGTAAAATTTGGGTGAATTTTTCGAAGAAAACCAAAAATGGTTTGCTTTAGTTTTGGAAGAAGTGACTTCGCAGTGACTGGACTAGAGTATAAGCTGAGATGGTGGAGTTTGGACTAGAGAGCTTCAGCTTAATCAATTAGAGTGCTTGTCAGCACTCTCAAAATCTTAAATCAACTTTAGTACAAGTCTCCATTTGCACATGAGACTGAGTTAAGGCCAGTAGGAGGTGAGATATTTGCGCTGGCAAATTTGCATGATGTGAGGAATGTAAATAGTTGAAATCGACCCAAGCTGGTGCAAGTGAGCTGCAAACATGGCTCTCCCATGGCAACAGAATTTGAAACCACAGTTCTGTGGATGTATATACTATCTTTTGTATGCTGAATTTTAAAAAGATATATTTATAAACTAATTAAAGAATCTTTAACAAACATGCCAGTGTTAAATACGCATTTGAATACTGTCATAATGTCCAATACAATATCATTTATTTTCTTACGTTTTTAAGAGTGTATAATGGTTTCTTTGTTATGTTTTAACCTCGTCGTCTCAATACTTTTCTGGGGTGAACTTCTTAACCTGCTTTTTAACAAGCATAGTGGCATGGCGTACCTATAATCTAGTTTGTTGAAGATTTTATTATTATACTAATGAAAAACAGAAGCTAGTCCTATTGTAGAAATATTACAAATGGCTATTCTCAAAAAATGGAAGGTTATGTCAGTCCCACAATGTGCAGGTAAGTCAAGTGGACATCACGTTTGTGTCTATGACTATAGAACTGATATTCTTGTAGACTACTGATGGAAAAATAACCTTTTTTAAAAATGTAATTATAAAGTGTTTTAAAAAATCATTATAAATGATTATGGAAGTTATAAAATCTCAGTGAGATGGCAAACATTTTTGAACTATTGAGTCTGAATTAACTGAAATATTAAAAGCTTTATTATATAAATCACTTTGCTGCTTTGACTCGAATGTGTATGCAAACTGCAGAGATCGTATTCTTTACCCAATTAAAGTTTGAGTCATCAGTTAAAAGTACAAATTTTCCTTGTTTAAAACCTTATTACTTTATCATTTATAGTCCACCATTTTGCTATATTTCAGAATAAATGCAATTGTAGATGCAAACTGTCCATCTGTCCTCTGAATCTGCTTTATTCAAATTTAGGTTCTATTAGTAATGTAGGCAGCAACTCTGAAAGTGCTTCTAGTTAATGTAAAACAGAAAATCTTTTTTTTTCTTAGTCTTTTCTTTCCCACTAAAATACATGGCTATTAATTTTGCTGTTGAGTATAAAATTTATTTAATAAAAATACTGGGAAAAGAGCACTCAACACACTTGTTTAATATGCATTGCAATCTTTCTTTGACAACTTTTCTTCATTGGAATAATTTAAATGAAACATGGTCCTAATGGCACATTTTGCATTATAAGCTGAGGTTCTTTGCAGGGATTCAAGTAGAAGGACAGCACCGTGATTTACCCGTTTAAAATCTGTGAATCCCCATTGAGATCCTTGGAATTTTTGGTTATCTTTATTTCAGTTCTTATCACCACCTTTGCTGCATGGCTAGGTCTCCTACTCCATCAGCCACACTGTTCTCTTTAAACAAGATTAATTATTTTTGCTAAAAGCTAATTGAGAAGTCAGGTCCTATACAAGAATTGAATTATCAACTGATTACCACCGGCGCTTAACTAGCCAAATGTAAGACTTATCTATTCCATCTTTTCCCAGAGAAATATGGATAGCAGTTCACTCAGATACAAACGAGAAATGATGGCGGATCAGGGTACACTACCTGAGAAGATTTAGGCACAATCTGTTCTGTGGGGATATCAAAGTCTCCCTGTCATCGTTTAATGCATATTTGTCTTAAATGCTTATGAGCTTGCGCTCTGTGTTTGCTGGGATTGGCTCCAGCAGACCCCCGTGACCCTGTAGTTAGGATATAGCGGATTGGATAATGGATGGATGGATGGATGCTTATGAGCTACATTCCACTATCAAGGCTGAAATTTCATTTTAAATATTTAAACATTTGACAAGAAAAGGATAATTTTGCCAACATTTTATGAAACTGTTGTGGATTTCAACCAGCTCTTTTAAACAAAAATCCATTTTTTTTTTCTAATTCCCTAAAATTATTGGGAGCGCAGTCGTAATTTTGGTCCCCCATTGTAAATACAGTTAAGATACCTTAGTCAGTCAGCTTTCCTCTCAGTTGAATGATGCTGTTCTTCTCTCCACAGAAATATACTAATGTGTTTTCTACTGTTTAACAAAATGATTGTATTTTATTTATGTATGTATACACTTATGTATGTATGCATTTTTTTTAACCACTGAATGAATACTTTCTTCCATAATTGTTGTCTTTTTTTCATGAGGCCTCTGCTTCTCTATAATTAAAGTGCCTGTACTGAAGAAAAGGAATCCTGCTTTTTAACAATGTCTATAAGATATGTTCTGCTAAATGTATTTATCTCTCTTGGAGCTCCTGTCTTTGTGCTTCCCTTGTTTTAGTTTATAGTAAATTAGACATTTTTGGAATGTTAAGCACTCTTTCCTTTGACTACACCAAAGGGCAGATGTATCATTCTAACAAATATTTCCCAAGCGGTTTTCTGTATCTAAAAACACTTTTGTTAATCATGTAAGTACTATCAAGCACTATTTCAAAATAATAATATAGCAGAGTCCGTTATATGCTATAGTAATACTATAAGAATGTATATGAACTTGCAGTGTAAACTGAGTTTATCACTGTCTGTGAGCACAGGTAGATGTAATATTCTATCTAACCACTGACAAATAAAATAATTTAACTTTTAATAATTGAAGTTCTGCATGTGGCACTGGCTAAAATTAATCTACTTCTGCCAGTCTGTTCTGTTGTAATGGTACTATTAGGAAACAGTACATACAAACAATTAACTGATATTCATTTGAAAGGGATTTCTTAAAACATAAAAATTCATCCACCCATTTTCCTAACCTAAATAAACTAATTTTAAGGTGCCAGAGCCTTTCTTTATAGCCCATTCAAGAAACAAAAATGAAGTTAGTTATAATTTTTGTGAATTTTATGGACTCAAAAAAAAAAAAACAACAACAAAACTCTACTATAATCGTATCTTCTGTGTCATTCCAAAAATATAGCAACAAAACAGCCAGCAGTATTTCTTCATCAGCATTATAATCTTACTGCACAGTTTGTTTTATGCTACTTACAGTACATCACTTCTCTTAAATCTTCTGGGATTCTGCATCAAAAATAACCAAGAACTGGAATATATAGAGACCATAATCATAATTAGACCTTACATTAAAGTAAGCTGTTCCAGGAGGTATGCAGATATTAAAACTGGGACTCATGCAAAATTGTTAAACAAAAAGGAACTTCTTTAAAGCAAACTTTATGAAACTATGTTTGGAATTAACAATTGTTGCAATTCCTCAATAAAGCTATGTTATTTCATACTGTCATATTAAACTTTATAAACTATTTTTGAACTGTCAAAGATAATGGTCACTCTCATAATCATATTTTACATCATTTTATCACTCATTTTAAGTAACCATAAAAATGTTTCTTTTCTGCTAAATAAAACATACATGTATAATTTAAGTAAGTATTGTTTTGTCATGATTTTAAAAGATAATTAATAAAATGATTTAAATATATATATATATATATATATATATATATATATATATATATATATATATATATATAATGTGTATGCTGCGGTGGGTTGGCACCCTGCCCGGGATTGGTTCCTGCCTTGTGCCCTGTGTTGGCTGGGATTGGCTCCAGCAGACCCCCGTGACCCTGTGTTCGGATTCAGCGGGTTGGAAAATGGATGGATGGATAATGTGTATGAAACCAAAAAATTTAAAAAAGATATTTAGTGGACGCTTTCATATACCATATAGTAGGTTTACACTTGTCCATATGGAAAAGTGTATGCAGGTTATGATTATTATAACAGCTTTATTATCTCAATAATTGTAGATAGATAGATAGATAGATAGATAGATAGATAGATAGATAGATAGATAGATAGATAGATAGATAGATACTTTATTAATCCCAAGGGGAAATTCACAAATTTAATTGTATTAATTTTATTAACTCAAAAGAATGTCACAATGGCACTATGCACTTAGGTACAATCTCATAAGTGCTCAAATTTCCGGCCATCCTTATTTACATTCTTGCAGTCTACTTCCTACACTCAAGCACACCTTAATAATAATAAGCGGACAAATAATTAAAAAATAAAAATAAAATAATTAATACATAATAATTCAAGACCTACTTTTGCCCTCTCCTGCATATATATATTTATGTATGTAAATATTTATACAGTATATTACCTTGTCTTCTGTTCTGTTTGGAAATAACTTTTAACGTTTCTTTTTCTTTGTAGGTGCAGGCTGGCACAACCTTACATAACTCTCTCACTCACTTTCTCTCTCTCTAAATACAGTATATATATATATATATATATATATATATATATATATATATATATATATATAATATATATATATATATATATATATATATATATATATATATATATATATATACATACAAATAAGCATAAATAATTTTTGTTTTTTTGGTTTCAAAGAGAGGTATGAGGTTTGACAACACTAAGCTCTATTCAAATTCTATTTCAATTCTGTGGCACACATTTACATAGGTATGATAACAGTGGCAGTTTGGCACCACCCCTACCAAATATTTTAAAAATTCTACTTAAATTAAATGGGTAATGCATGAAATCATGTAATAAATTTGTTTATCTGCATAACATGCCTGGAGTCAGCGCATGTCAGCATCCATTAACTATTAGTACCGACTTGTACTGTAATTGTTTAATTTCTATGTGAATACCTGTATTTTCTGAATGAAGGACAACGGCTAAATGCGAGTGTATGTGAGTCCTTAATCTTTTGGCCAGCAGGTGACCTGAGGCTGCCCTGTAATTGGCTGCTTTCAGATTTTTCTGGTGACGCAGCTCTCTGCACCCCAGACACAACCACATTTATTGGAGGTGAATTAGTATTGTTTTAAGTTTTTTAAATTAATGTCATTGTAGGCCTCACATCAATGATTCACAGATCACATACACCATTAATGTAACTACAGCTTTAGTGAGATGGCAACCTCAAGTTGAACTTCAGAAATCAAAGAAAATTGGGTTATTTCTGTATTGAAATACTACTTTTCAGTTGAGGAAAAAAAAAAAAGATAAAGGAACTTGGACCAGATTGATGTGACTTGAGAATTCATCAGCAGCCAAGTGGTCGAGGACAAGCTTACACACAGACTTTTTTCTGCTCTTGCTACGACAGAGTTAGCTAACTGGATGTGGTGTAAGTAATACCATTTTTTACTTTCCCTGTTTGCTATTTCAAAGTGTTAAAGCATTGTGAACAACCTAAAATATGTTACTGAAAAATGCAAGTGGCATGAAAGTAGCCACAGTCATCTAGGCTGCAGTGCTTTTCAACCAGTGTACCACGGCACAGTGGCGCACTGTTAGAGCTACACAGGTGTCCCATGTGATGGAAGTAAGAATGTAGCTCACTTGGGTCTGAACCTGAGACAGACAAGCTCTGCAGGTAGTCGGGCAATAGGGCAAAGTAGCTTGGAGATGCCACCAAAGTGCTCAGTAAGTGCAGCATATGTGAACGCTGATCTCGGAGCACCTTTTTTACCGACTTCTCCTGTAATCCCTACTTTGGGCAGTTTAGCAAGTGTATGAGATATAATGTGTTTGTGGTTAGTAAGATAGTGGTTTGCCTTGCGATGATTTTGGTTACCAAAAGTGTGCCACTACAAAAAAAAAAGCTGGGAAACACTGATATAGGCAATAGTATGAAGCTAATGTTTTTGGCAGTCTTAGTTTAATGACTCCATTTAATCAGAAAGCAAGTGAGAAATTTTCAGGCCTGAAGGAAAGGAGGGTAAATGTATGCTCAAGGAAGTATCCTGATTGTAAAGGCAGAATAAGATTTAGGTTGGACTTGTCCTGTGGGTTTAGTACAACACAGGTTGGGGTGAGTTATATTTTAAGATGTGGAGGTCTGTGGATCTTACAATGTGAATTTGTGCCCAGGTGAGGTAAGTCTGGCAAACTTGCATAAGACTGGGCAGACTTGCAGCAAGTGTAGAATAAAATTAGGGAGGGAATGACTCTATGAGTGTAATAAATTATAAACTGGGATGCAAGACTTCAGACAAATCAGGGACTAGTGATTGTGTGATGTGGATTTATGAAATGCAGTGGAAATGGTCAAGGACTAGGCACTGGATTAACAGAGGAAGAATAAAATTTGGATTGGATTTATGGAGTGGATGTGTTATAGGACAGGTGGAAGAGCACGTTATTAGGAGATAATGAAGGTGAGGGTGAGAACATTATGGTGTGGGTTTTGGCAGAATGGGGAATTGGGCAAGTTGGCAGAAGATTGAGCAAATAGGAGACAGGTGTCATATAAAAATATGGGTGGCAAGGGCATCTGTTCCTTTCCACAACTATAGGAAATGTATATGGGAAGAATAAGAGGACTGCTTCAGATATCATGGACTGATGTTTTGGAGCACAGTAGAAATGGGAAAGCTGGTATCAGATTGGGCAGTAGGGAATAATACATTTTAGCCTAGATTTGTCCTAAGGGTCTGGTACTGGACAGGCCAAAACATGCATTGGCACTGTGATGAGGACCACGAGAGTATGGGGAATGACTGAATAGATAGATAGATAGATAGATAGATAGATAGATAGATAGATAGATAGATAGATAGATAGATACAGTGGTGTGAAAAACTATTTGCCCCCTTCCTGATTTCTTATTCTTTTGCATGTTTGTCACACAAAATGTTTCTGATCATCAAACACATTTAACCATTAGTCAAATATAACACAAGTAAACACAAAACGCAGTTTTTCAATGATGGTGTTTATTATTTAGGGAGAAAAAAAATCCAAACCTACAGGCCCTGTGTGAAAAAGTAATTGCCCCCTTGTTAAAAAATAACCTAACTGTGGTGCATCACACCTGAGTTCAATTTCCGTAGCCACCCCCAGGCCTGATTACTGCCACACCTGTTTCAATCAAGAAATCACTTAAATAGGAGCTGCCTGACACAGAGAAGTAGACCAAAAGCACCTCAAAAGATAGACATCATGCCAAGATCCAAAGAAATTCAGGAACAAATGAGAACAGAAGTAATTGAGATCTATCAGTCTGGTAAAGGTTATAAAGGCATTTCTAAAGCTTTGGGACTCCAGCGAACCACAGTGAGAGCCATTATCCACAAATGGCAAAAACATGGAACAGTGGTGAACCTTCCCAGGAGTGGCCGGCCAACCAAAATTACCCCAAGAGCGCAGAGACGACTCATCCGAGAGGTCACAAAAGACCCCAGGACAACGTCTAAAGAACTGCAGGCCTCACTTGCCTCAATTAAGGTCAGTGTTCACGACTCCACCATAAGAAAGAGACTGGGCAAAAACGGCCTGCATGGCAGATTTCCAAGACGCAAACCACTGTTAAGCAAAAAGAACATTAGGGCTCGTCTCAATTTTGCTAAGAAACATCTCAATGATTGCCAAGACTTTTGGGAAAATACCTTGTGGACTGATGAGTCAAAAGTTGAACTTTTTGGAAGGCAAATGTCCCGTTACATCTGGCGTAAAAGGAACACAGCATTTCAGAAAAAGAACATCATACCAACAGTAAAATATGGTGGTGGTAGTGTGATGGTCTGGGGTTGTTTTGCTGCTTCAGGACCTGGAAGGCTTGCTGTGATAGATGGAACCATGAATTCTACTGTCTACCAAAAAATCCTGAAGGAGAATGCCCGGCCATCTGTTCGTCAACTCAAGCTGAAGCGATCTTGGGTGCTGCAACAGGACAATGACCCAAAACACACCAGCAAATCCACCTCTGAATGGCTGAAGAAAAACAAAATGAAGACTTTGGAGTGGCCTAGTCAAAGTCCTGACCTGAATCCAATTGAGATGCTATGGCATGACCTTAAAAAGGCGGTTCATGCTAGAAAACCCTCAAATAAAGCTGAATTACAACAATTTTGCAAAGATGAGTGGGCCAAAATTCCTCCAGAGCGCTGTAAAAGACTCATTGCAAGTTATCGCAAACGCTTGATTGCAGTTATTGCTGCTAAGGGTGGCCCAACCAGTTATTAGGTTCAGGGGGCAATTACTTTTTCACACAGGGCCATGTAGGTTTGGATTTTTTTTTCTCCCTAAATAATAAAAACCACCATTTACAAACTGCATTTTGTGTTTACTTGTGTTATATTTGACTAATGGTTAAATGTGTTTGATGATCAGAAACATTTTGTGTGACAAACATGCAAAAGAATAAGAAATCAGGAAGGGGGCAAATAGTTTTTCACACCACTGTAGATAGATAGATAGATAGATAGATAGATAGATAGATAGATAGATAGATAGATAGATAGATAGATAGATGTGAAAGGCACTATATAATGGATAAGTGCTGCTTCAATTTGCCCCCCCCAAAAATGCGCCCACACTCAAATTTTTTTTATCAGCTGCCACTGTATGTTAATAAATGTAACTTTTTGGTACAATGAGATATAGATTAGCTTTTCCCAAAATAAGGTCAGTTGGAGTGAAAAGGGATTCATGATACGTTGTTAACAATACCCACTCACTTATATTAGAAAGTTGAGTGTGGAAGAAAAATTGCATGCTTTTATATTCTGCATGGAATGAGAACATTGTACTGTTTACAACATCTCTCTAAATACTATTACAAATTCCATCCATTTTCCAACCCTCTGAATCCGAACACAGGGTCACGGGGGTCTGCTGGAGCCAATCCCAGGGCACAAGGCAGGAACCAATCCCGGGCAGGGTGCCAACCCACCACAGGACACACACCCACACACCAAGCACACACTAGGGCCAATTTAGAATCGCCAATCCACCTAACCTGCATGTCTTTGGACTGTGGGAGGAAACCGGAGCGCCCGGAGGAAACCCACGCAGATACGGGGAGAACATGCAAACTCCACGCAGGGAGGACCCGGGAAGCGAACCCAGGTCCCCAGGTCTCCCAACTGCGAGGCAGCAGCACTACCCACTGCTCCACCCCTCTTACAAATTAATAAATGTAAATGAAAATAAAAATAAATAAAGGTGCTTTTCTCTATAGTGAACTAAAGTGTCAGGTGTAGTTCCTCCCAACATTATTATGAAGGGTTTTATTCAGTTTTTTAATAAGAAGCAAGATCACACACATTGAGTTTACAGACTGAACTTCTGACCCCCAAATCTAGTATTGCTGGATCACAGCACATTATTTTTTCTAATTGACTGTTTTTGTGGTTTTAAGTTAATGACAGAGCAGGTAATTTTACCACTGTTTTTGTAAACTCAAATCCACTGCCAGTCCCAAAGGTTACTTTCCAACCTGACCCTAGATAAAAATCACTTGCAGTCCCCAAGGTTAGTACAATTAATATGTCTGTATTCACTAAGATTGTTGATGATTGTTGTGATTGTATTTGATTCTTCATCAGTCCAGGATTTGTATTTTAAGTGACCAAAATGCATAAAGTGAGCCTTTGGATTTACACAGCAGTTTTGCAGAGAATTGGTAAGCTAAAGCACACATGGAAAAATTAAATGTAAAAAGAATTCAATATCATGGGTGGATTCTCCAGCATATTAGTTTCTAATTTAATTGACATCTTAATTTATTAAAATTATATTTCTTGTTTATATAAGAATTCATGTTATATAGAATGGCTGCCAAGGTGTCATGGATCTTATGATATGTGCATTCCATTTCTAGCACCTACGTAGCATCATCGTGACTAGACGCAAACACTCAAAACGAAATCTAGACACAAAAAATGATGATGGTGATGTCCCTTCCCTAATGGTAAAAATACATATACAAAATAACAATTAATAACATTACAAAAAATGAAATTGAACAGAACAAAAATGCCGAACAGAAATACTGTATATTTAGACAAAATTTTTGAAAACATTTTAAGGAATCAGATTTAGACCTAAATGCTGTCAAGAATAAGAGACATATTTAAGTAGTATAATTCCTTTTGTGGCCCTTACCTGGAAGGAAAAGGAAAGGAAGGACTCGGGGAGAGAACATGCACAGGGCATGATCTCCCCCAGAGTGCTAGATGGAAGCCCCCCTGGATTGCAGGGATACTTCGGATTTCCAGAGGGCTTCATTGGAATTGGAGTTGCTTCCGGACCATGCTAACAGGCCACCAGACATTCTCATGGATGCAGAATAAAAGAAACCACTACACCAGGAGCCAGAGTCAGGCAGAAGGTGACAAAGCTTGCTGGAGGAGTGGAGGCAGAAGAAGAGAGAGAGAGACAAGGAGAAGAAAAGGCAGTGCCATTTTTGTGCTTTACTGTGCTTGGTGCTTTAGTGTACTGTTCTGTGCAGGTGGGAAACTTTTGAAAAGAGTTTCCCGCAGCAAAAACACCCTCTGTGTGTTGCTGAACTTGTGTCTACATCTGTCTGTTTTGGGTTTGGGAAGCAGGGCATGCTTGTTAAAGTCTTACCAAAAATGTTGCCTTACAACCATAGTCTTACCTTAAACACTGAAACCTTTTGCCCCAATTGCAGCATAGGAACCAACCATCCATCTATTTTTTAAACCTGGAACCTGGAAAAAACAAACACACACACATACCAGGAGCCACTTTAGCATCTGCAATCCACCTAACCTGCACGTCTTTGGACTGTGGGAGGAAACTCACATTCATACAGGGAGAACATCCAAACTCCACACAAGGAACACCCAGGACTGGAACCTCAATGTCCTGGTTGAGAGAAGCGCTATCACTACACCACTTCAGCACTGCAATAGCTTCTATAATTCAGGAAGTTTGAATGTCCTCTGAAGCAGGATTGGCTACATTTCTTATTCTATTAGACTTTAAGCACAGGTTTTGACAGAATGAGTTATAGCTCTCACATGCAAAGGTGAAGTATTTTGTTGAACAATCAGGCACTTTTCCTAAGTGGCTTAGTTCTAACTTTGCATATCATTTTCAATATGTGTAGAAATGTGATCAAAGTTCCTTCTTGTACCTGTTGCCATTAAATTGGTGTACCTCAGGGCTCAAAACTGAAGATGTCTCAAGAAATGCTACTAACGTTCCTCTATTCCAATGGCAATACACTTTTATAATGCCTCAGTGGGACTTTGACTGCTCTTTTCACCTTTGACCAAGTTAGTTTTTCTTTTTAATAATTCTGGTGTGTATTTGAAGTGGGTTGCAGTTGGTTGTTATTTATTTATTGACTTTCTTGTAAAAAGCTAAACTCCCTCCTTGGAACATAAACAGATGCATAACACTTTATATCTAAAGCAGAACTGATATTATTTCACTTATTTGCTGCTGCATATTATCTTGTGGAGACTAAGTTTCAATCCCTGTCTGTTTTTTGCACCTTCATCACATTTCTTTGTGGTTATATTTTTCTGGTTGCTTCAGCTTTCTTCCTACATTTAAATGATGTGCTAGTTAGGTTAAACGACAACTCTGAATTGGCCAGAGTGAACGCTAGCATGTTCGTGATTGTGCAGTGCAGTCGGAAATAGGTGGGTTTCTGCCATTAACACAATTCTGCAAAAGGACTCCAATCCTAAAATTCAGCCGAAAAAGCTCAGAAACTAGAAAGATAAATAAATGAGTGCTGCCATTTGGGGTAAAATTTGCATATACACTGTTTATTCTATTTGGCTTCCACTAGTAGTACCTTTCTTTCTAGTAGTAAGTTGATGAAAAGCAGTTCTCTTACTCGGGGAAAGTCCTTAGAAGGCTGGCGTCCTTCAACATCTGCAATAAGATGCTGCAGATGTTCTATCAGACAGTTGTGGCGAGCGCCCTCTTCTATGCGGTGGTGTGCTGGGGAGGCAGCATTAAGGAGAAAGACGCCTCACGCCTGGACAAACTGGTGAGGAAGGCAGGCTCTATTGTTGGCATGGAGCTGGACAGTTTAACATCTGTGGCAGAGCGAAGGGCGCTCAGCAGGCTCCTATCAATTATGGAAAATCCACTACATCCACTAAATAGTATCATCTCCAGACAGAAGAGCAGCTTCAGCGACAGACTGCTGTCACTGTCCTGCTCCACTGACAGATTGAGGAGCTCGTTCCTCCCCCAAACTATGCGACTCTTCAATTCCACCCGGGGAGGTAAACGTTAACATTTAACATAGTTATTGTCTGTTTTTCACCTGCATTATTATCAATCTTTAATTTAATATTATTTATTGTATCAGTATGCTGCTGCTGGAGAATGTGAATTTCCATCCATCCATCCTTTTTCCAACCCGCTGAATCCGAACACAGGGTCATGGGGGTCTGCTGGAGCCAATCCCAGCCAACACAGGGCACAAGGCAGGAACCAGTCCTGGGTAGGGTGCCAACCCACCGCAGGACACACACAAACACACCCACACACCAAGCACACACTAGGGCCAATTTAGAATCGCCAATCCACCTAACCTACATGTCTTTGGACTGTGGGAGGAAACCGGAGCGCCCGGAGGAAACCCACGCAGACACGGGGAGAACATGCAAACTCCACACAGGGAGGACCCGGGAAGTGAACCCGAGTCCCCAGGTCTCCCAACTGCGAGGCAGCAGCGCTACCCACTGCACCACCATGCCGCCCTGTGAATTTCCCATTGGGATTAATAAAGTATCTATCTATCTATCTATCTATCTATCTATCTATCTATCTATCTATCTATCTATCTATCTATCTATCTATCTATCTATCTATCTATCTATCTATCTATCTATCTATCTATCTATCTATCTATCTATCTAAATAGCTTTGCTACAGTGTACACTAGGAACTCTATGGGCTTGCTTTTAGCTTGTATTTGGTAGTTTGATGCTAACTTTGACACTTGTGTACATTTCCTTTTCTTTTACTCCTCACATTGCTGCTTCATATAAGATCTGCTTTCTCCAGAAACAGAACAAAATCCAGTTGGCTTCTCACTCTGCAGGATAATGAAAACTTGCTAATTTTTTCACATTATATAATATTAACTACAGCTAAAATACAAAAAGGTAAAGTAAGGATTATATCTAAATTAGAATCTACATGTATAATCATATACTTTACTAACTTGAGGTCTAATACATTTTCATTGGCTTCTACTGAAGTTTAGGAATAACTGAAATTTTTTTCTTCTGACATTTAAAGTTATCAATGGCCTTACCCTGTTTTCTGTATGCCACTTATTAATGCCTATGCACAAGTGGCCCAGTGGTTGCTTCACTGTTTGGGCAAGAGGGTTTAGAATCCTGGTCCTGTTTCTATCTGTCTGGAGTTAAATGTTGCCCTTCTGTCACCTTTTTTCTCTGAGTGTTTCAGTTTTTTTCCCACTTTTCACAATGTATACATTAGGTTATTTGGCAACATTAAATTGAATGTACCATTAAGTTTTGGTCCAAGTTTCACACCAGATGATTACAGGATAATCTCTGGCCAGCCACAATCATGAATTTTAATAAACATACAATGAATAGATGTCTGTATTCCTGTACTCCAGATCATACACTATGGTCATAACATGTAGGTCTTCTTTTAATTCCTAGATTGTATAAAACTACAGTAGGAGGTAAAGCCTTCTGTTACTAGGCCCCAAAGTTCAGAATGATCTACCAAAAAACACAAGGAAAACACAATTATTGTTAAAGTCACAGGCTCACATTTTATTAATGTGTATAATTTATTTATTCATGTACTAGCCACAGTACTTGTTGAAGACAGGTAATAGATCAGTTTAAAAATATTTGCCTTTTCTTGCCCTACGTGTACCTTCAGCACCTTTCCTCTGTATTTGTGTGTGTGAACGTCTCTTCACTGGCGCTCTTTTTCTCAAGTGTATTCCCGTAGAGCCTGCCTGTCGGACTCTGTGATTATTTTTGAGGTGCCTGCCTCACCTCCCGTACAGTTTTATACTTTCCATCTTTAAATGCGCCTTTATTCCTCCTCAGACGTCTTGCACTTTCTCTTTCGTTACGTCACCAAAGCTAAACTGACCAATCAGGCTGCCTAGAGGAACTGAATACACAGACCTTAGTGTTTTATTACAGATTTATTCATTTATTTGGTTATCCAGACCACAAATGTGGCAATCATTTTCAGTAGTGTTTACTAATATGTTTATCTTACTGTGGGATCTGATGTTGTGAATATCATGTTGGTAGTCAGTGTTTAGGGTAATCTTTAAGAGCATAAAAAGAACTAAAAATGAGTAGTACCAGAAGGGTATAATAGAAGTGGCGTCAAATTTTTTGCAGTGATCAGAACCAAATGAAAAAGAAACATGTAGAAAAACGACTAACACTAGCTTGTCTTTCTTTCCCATAATGCACACACATTTCTGTTTTTTATCCTTGATCCATTCTTGGAGGTGTTTTGCTATGTGCAGCCATTTTACACTGGTGGAGCAGGATGACAAGGTGCATCACATGATAAACAGTAATCAGAACAGCAACCATAACCAACATGAATGTGGCCATGTAAAGATGCATACAAACTGCATACCTGCAAACAATAATGGTTTTATAATGGTGGCACAATTATGCCACGATGACAGAAGTAATACATTGTAAATACCTTAGAGAATATCCAACAAATTTACAAAATGGCACTAAGTGGAAACAAAGATTCATTACATTTGGCAACACCATTACTATGGCAATGTTAATTAATTTGACGGTAGAGAATGGTTTTAGCAGTTATAGACCCTACTGTTGCATCACTCTATGATTAAATTGAATCATGAGATTTAATTTTCTCCAGGAATTGTAGCAACTTTATGCTTACCATTCATTCATTTTGTTATATAAGTGTATACTGTTGACATCGACTGAGGGAATACAATGTCCACAAAAGAAATGTTGGGTGTAAGTGCAGAAGAAGGTACACTGGCATAACAACTGGGTTTGAGGGAATCTGCCTCAATGGAGGCAAAACCTGGCTGGGAAGATTTTACTTTTCTATCCCTTTCCACTGGAACATTTAACGAATGGGAAATTCATCCCCCTGAATGAGAGGTAACAGTGTTCCTCTGAACACTGACTGGGCTGACTGGGATTTGTAGTTCAATTGGGCGATCCTGTTGAGGCCCTTGGGTGCCACCAGGGGGCGCTATCAGGATAGGACTTATTTGTTATGTACTTAAGTGCTTCTGTCATGCAATGCTGTGGCATCACAAGTGCTCCTGGGTCCAACATAAAAGGAGACAAGTTGCCTCACTCAGGATATAGAGGACAAGGCTTGCCTAGAGGAGAGCGGAGGGATTGTACTTGTGATTACTGGTGTTGGAGAAAGAATCTATGAAAGGTATTTAGTGTAATACACTTCATTTGTAACCTTTACTGTGTTTGCGTACTTGTGTCTGGGGAACCCCATTTTAGTCACTTGGGGCATCAACCTGCTCACACTTTATTTAATATATAGAGTGTCCAAAAATTAACAGGCACTTGGTGGCATGTAAGATAACAACAAAATGTAAAGCAATGCAAAAAATAAAGTGGTTCAAGGCTCTGTAAAGCAGACAATAGGCAAGAGATCTGTTCTTCAGTCTGCTGTCTCCAGAATGAGATAACCCCTGCTGGAAGCATCTTGGCTCTATAGTGGAGGATCCAAAATGGGCAGAGTTCATTTGTCATCATTGGGTGGTTCTTCATTGCTGTGGGAGAAAGAAGAGATGATACCATGAACAACAACGCCACCTTGTGTCCCGGGGTGGCAGTACTTAACTCTGAAGGGCCCAAAAGGTGAACTTCACACATGCATGCATGACACTATATATATGTCTTTATACAGTATAAACAGGCTTGTTTCGCAGTATTTTAAAATTAACTGTTACTTTTTTATTTTATGCCATGCCACAATTCTGTCTACTAAAGGTTTGTAACAAAACAACACATTGAATGTAATTACATTTTTGAAATGCCTAACAACAATAAAGATTTTAAGATAACAGAATTTCATGTTTTATACATTGTATTCATTAATGGTATCAAAAGGAAAATCATGCTGGAAAGAGAAAAGGTACGGCAGTGCTTGATGCATATTTAATTTCTATATGCGTGTTTTACATTCACTAAGGGCTTAAGTGTCAGAGAACACTTGAAACAGATACACATAAAATTGAATTATTAGCGTTAGTGTTAATAAAAGTTAGTGTTTATAATTACACTGTTTAGTAGAAGAAAGCTTTGGTAGTATGTTGTTATATTATTAAAAAGTGACACTTTTACACATACATTTGCCTTTAGAACTCCAGGGACTTGGATTTGATTACCATTTTCTGAATGAAGCTTGCACCTTTTCCCTTTGAATTATCTTCTGCTAATCCAGTTTCTTTACACCTCTCGTAGCTGTGCACATAAGGGTAAACTGGCAGCTCTAAAACAGCCTTCTAATTGTGAGTGTCAGTTTGCTTACATAAGTGTGATTTCACTTCCAGGTTTGGTCTCGGTCTTGCATGTGATGCTGCGGAGAAAGGTGCCTTCTCTCTGAAACCTTTTATTTAAAAACCAGACAAAGGCTCCTGAATTTTATGATATACAGTTCATACTGTATAAATATATAATCTGTGAACATTCCAAGTCTCTCTTACAGGAAACAGGTAAAGAATTAACATTCTAACTTCACTGTTTCTGTAGGAAATATGATCACCCATGGCTTGAAGCTGATTTCTCTAATGAGCCACCATTTCCTCCAACGCATTTTAGACTTATACTAATCAAACACAGCAATATTTTGAGCTTGGCTTTTTGCTTGTAAAAGTCTAGTGAATGCAGAGTTTTTCTGTGTGTTTAGGTACAATGACAAGTTCCAACAAACTTTTCCGATCACTGATAAGCAAAGAAACTATGCAAACAAAATAAATACTTACGTTTTGTGTGTTTGTGTGTAAAAGGGAATTATTTAATCAACTTTACAAATAGGTCACTGAGAAGGAAATTGAGCTCATAATGGATCAAAAAGTTGAGGGAATGCTTTTCAAATGAAATTCTTTGACATACTGGAGATTCCCTCAAAGCACCATTGCAGACAGTAATGAGTAACTTGACAAGAAAGCCTGGAGGCAGCTGTTGAGCCGTGGAATTCTAGTGACTGAAGGGCTTTTCACAGAGCTGTGAAACTGGCCTTTGCCTAATGCAGACATCATTCATCTCAATGAACAAGGTCTTTCATGTTTCAGATGGGCTTATAAAAGCACGGGAGGCAGCAGATGAGCAGGAACATTCGATGCTTTGTAACAATTAGCATCCTTCTGCACTGAGAGCCGTTGATCTAAAATGTTTCTCTGAATGTTAGCTCAAGTTTGACATCTGTGCTAAAAATAGACTGGCTAAAATCACCACTTTCTTTTAGATTATTATTCAACTAATAATACTTGTTTACCCTGCACATAATTTTCTAATAGAAAAAATGACTTGTCTTTCAAATGAACTGAACTTATCATTCAAAGCAAGATTAGTAACTGGAGTCACGACAAAGTAAAGCAATCAATGACATTTACACGTAGATAAGAGGAACAGAGTACTGATAAGAACAATTCAGGCAGCAATAACTATATTTAGCTAATGATTTTATATGCAGCTAATTAGTTTTGAAGACATGGCATAAGATAATATGCGCTGCAGTATTTATTTTTCATTTAAGAAATATGTTTGGCCTTGCTTCCTGGGCAGTGGCCGCAGGACTTTCAGTTGTGACACTGTATCTGCCCTATTAGGTTTCCAACAGAACAGGGATTTAATTTGAAATAAAAAGCAGGCATATCCTGAGTGCTATATTTATGAGTGTCAATGTTTGCTCATGCTGTATAACCAGTCTTTAAAATTCAAACGCTAGCCAAATATATCTGTAAATTACAAATGGGAAATGCAAGTACTCCCGCACCATTGACAGGACAAAAGGTCCCATGTGTTGTTCTGAAAACAAGACCAATCATCATTTCAACAATAAATAACTTCAAGCATTCAATACATGTGAAAAGTATTATTAGAACTGCTAATTTACATCCATACATTATACACCAGCCTTATCCATTTTAGAGTCACTGTGACAGATGAACCAGCATCCCAGAGCTCCTTTATCTGACCAGGAGGCCCTTCATCCCAGGATTTCCTGGTTTTTAATCCCTGTATTCATTTAAAGGGACTATTTCCACCTTGTGTATATTTGGATTTTTATGGCTTTTTAGTTTGGCCTTGTTTGACTTTTCTCTTCTTTTTGTTCTTGTCTTGCTTTTCTTGTTTAAATTTTCCAAGGGAGCGATGATATCTCCTTTCCATGAGAGGACCTGGAACTAAAAGGATGTTAGAGCAGTTTCACTGGGATTGGCATCCTAACAACCACTGAGCAGCACCCAGGATGGACTCAGCACAGTGGATGACTGCCTGCTATGGGCAGAGCACCTTTCCGTGCACTGGGTGGCAACATCTCATCTGGCAAGTTCCAGTATGGATGCCCGCAGTGTAGCATGGGAGTTGTGGTAATGATACAAGGCCAATGGTGGTCCTGCCTAACCTGGAAGTGGTTTCTGAGAGAAATAGATTAAGCACTGGAAGTATTCCTGGGTTCGGAGTTAAAAGAGAGTGATCCACTTGATTCAACGGAGTTGGAGTCGGTTGTGGAGAAAGTACAAAGCTCACCTGGGAGGAGGGGAAGTGAAGAAGAAGAAAAGGAAGAAAAAAGAAGAATTATGCTGTAGTTTGAACAAAGGAATCCTGTATGAAGGCCAGGTGCTGGAATGACAGGTCATGGATGGATAAAAAGTGGGACATCAATCAGGTCATCCCGTTTAATCAAACAAAAGTTCAATGAAAGAAATGCCTCCTGGCATTGTACAGACAGTCATTAGGCGAAATATAAACAAAGGTATTCTTAGCCGAAGAAATAAAGGTCATTTCACTGGAGCTCCATCTGACCATAAAAGATGACTCCTTCTGGGCAGCTAGGCTTCTTATAGTGGACAAACCATAAGGTCTAGGGTTATGTGCCTTCACTGGCTGGTTTCTCAGAGTTGTGGGGAGAGAAGGAGAAGAGAATTTTAGTGACTGCACCCCCTCTTGCCCCAGCGGGTTATCACATACCTTGATAGATCCCGTGAGGAGATCCTCCAACATGCATGCGTGATAGAAGGTGTTGTTTAAATTTAAAGCACTTTTGTTGAACTTGGACTGTTGTGTCTGGGGGTTTGGGGCTCAATGGTGCCCCTTACAGGCCAAATCACACACATAGTGTGGGACAATTTAGCATCACCAGTCTGCACAACATACACATCTTTGAGATGTGGGCACAGAAACTTAGATGCCAAAGGAAAATCACACAAAGACATTTTGCCTCAACTTTTTTCCACAATGAGATGGCTTGTGTTGCATAGATTATAATACAGAACAAGTGTAATCAAATTTACATTTAGATATATTTATATTTAACATTCTAAGTACAAATGAACGGTAGAATTAAATATTTCCATAATCTGAAATTAATTTAATTAGTTTTTTTTTTATTGGAAAAAAATATTTAAAATCACAGACAGTCAAATTATACAAAAATGTTCAGCTTGCTGTGTAGCAAAATATTTTTTATTACATTGACAGGTAAAAAAATGAATGCCAAAGAACTACTTTTTTCCGCATGATGAAATATCCGGGAACTTTTAAGTGGTGATTTTTAACAGCAGCAAAAAAGGGTTGAATCACATTTCAGCTAGTTTTCAATGTCTCAAGGTTGATCAGAGAAGAAGGTTGTAAGTAGACCTTCATATACAGTGTGAGTGCTGTGATGGACCTTTTCCAGGCCAGGACGTCGTAATAGAAAGACAGCATGAAAAGAGGATGGGACTGAAGCCACATCCCTTACAAATTAATGGATAATGTGGGGGAGTTAGTGTATTCAGGGCAGTTCCTCCCCTTGTCTAATAGATGGCAGAGCTCCGCTGGTGTGGACCCAGTAGGGACGCCCACTGGGATATATGGGAGTTGTAGTCCTAAGGGACAATCCTGTCAGGGTCCTTGGGTGTTGCCAGGGGGTTCTTCAGGGACAGGGCTCCCATCAGACCTGGAAGTACTTCTGTTAGGCAAAGCCCTGGTACTGGAAGTACCCCCAAGTCTGACATAAAAACGAGCCATCCAGCTTCCTCCACGGGTCTGTAGGAAGGAGGACAACCTTGCCTGGGAGGTGTGGAAAAAAGGAAAAAATGAAAGAGGGAAGAATTATGTGTTGCTGAAATTATTATACTTCTGAAGCCTTTGTGTAAAGTATTTTGTAATAATAAACCTTTTATTATACTTGGACTTGTGTCTGGGGTTTGGGGTGCTGCAACACCCCCTGCTGGTCACAACAGCATGAAGGAATTCTCCTTCTTGACCTGTGTTAAAGAATCTACAGTACTGAAGCGACAGGGAACAAAACATCCACAGTGATGAAGCACATGATGACGTTTCCCATGATTTAGTTCAAGGGTTATGAAGAGACCAGCTCAGGACCAGCTGTTTAAAGTGTTTTGTAAAAGGAGAACTGCCCGTGGAATCACTCCAAGTTGGGAAAGATGCCAAGATATAAAATGGTCCTTTTATTTTATCAAAATAATACAAGATGACCACACAGAGAGTAAAACCTAACATGAGAAAAGACAAAAATAAAGTAAATGGCTGCTCAAATGAGTCTCCCTGTACAGACGCTTGCTTTTATTTTTTTGCAGGTAGTTACCACCTGCCAGGTACAACAAAGCACAACCCAACTCTGTCTCTCTCCTCAGATATAAACTCAACTACTGACTCTAAATTTACTGGCTTTGCGGCAGGAACAGACTTATAATAAAATGTCACTGTAGCCCCTGGGAAATGCATCCTTAATCTCCAAGCTGTCTTTATAACTCTGAAATAGAGTTAAACAGCAACATGAAGAGGATGACAGTTGTCAAAGCACCACAAGAATAGTAAAGCATTCTCAATGTCAGTTATATTCTCCATTGGTGTTTTACACATGGTTTTTAATGTTACTGTCTTTATTTAAACTAAGTTTATTATTTTATATTGTTATTCTGGTAATGCTATTTGGGTTTTTTTTGTGTGTTTTGTTCGATCCTTGTGACAGTCTTTACATGGCCATGTTGTTTATGGTTGCCGTGACTCAGAAGTCATGTTGCACATTTTGCATCACATCCTGCTGATTTAAGATAGCAGCACAAGGCCTCAAGCTGTTATGTTTAAGCCAATGATTAAATTCCTTTTTTATGTCTCTTTTAGTAATTCTTGGTCCTTTGGTTATTATCATTTATGTTATTGTTATAGTATAAGCCTTTTTGTCAGTACTGTTTATTCTTTGGTTTCTATTTGTAGATGCTTATTCTGCCATTTCCTTTGTCATTTGAGGGTTGTGCCCCAGGAGACCTCCTGTCTCTTACCATTCTTAGCCCTAAAGAGGCTCAGGGGAATTGCAGTCCCTCACTGGTACATGATATGCGGTTGGTGTTGGTGAGGTCTCAGTTCTATGTTTCTTGTTATTCTTTGGCTTTTCTGGTGTTTAGATATTTTTTGGCAGTATTTAGGATTTTGACTCCTGTTTAATGAATTGAGACTTGGATATTAAATAACCTTAGATCTCCATTTTGCCTTATTTGGCTGTTTTAAATTTCTGTTCTTTATGTAGTGTTTTTTGTAATAAATCTTTTACTTATGAAAAAATCTTTGTTGACCTTTTTGTGATCAAGCAGGAGGTTTACAGTTCCCCTACTCCTTGTAGGAATTTCACTTTACTTTTATATTTATGTTTGTTTTGATAACTTTCCATTTTTGGGCCTGCTCCAGCTGAAGCCAGCAGGTAGTATTTGGGCCTGACTTGACTACTTGAGCCTCTACTGGGCAGACCAGTGTATATACTGGCCTGCTTCTCGGCTGAATTTGTGAGGCCTAACTTATTTTGCTTTGGAGGAAACTGCTTTCCCAAAACTAGCATTCCTGTTTCTGAATTTTAGTAATTAAAAACCTATTTTTTGTATTGCAATCCTACCACACTAAATATCAAAAAAGGGGTGCAGGCTTTATTAAACAAAAACCAGACCTGCGTTGTGCATATGTCTGCAACACAGAAGCAGGGCTCACCAACTCAGACAATGTAATTCCAGACTCAGAAGGCATTCTTGCAGCATATACATGCCCAGGAATGGGGGAAAAGCTTTTAAAGTTCAAAATGTCTGAAAAGAGGAGGAGAGGAAAATTGTAAAACCTTTGGCCCAAGGGGAAAAAATGCTCTACATTTACAGATGTATCAAGCAGATTGGAAAATTTAAAAAAGAAAATCAAAA